>NC_025694.1:4766437-4801788 GCF_000633955.1 Camelina sativa
CGACAGTTGGAGGCTATATTCATCATCGATGCATCTGTAACATTTGGGCAGCTCTTAATCCAAAGTACCTCAAGTTTAGGACACCTTAATTCAAATGGAATGTCAATGATAAGTAGTATAAGAATTATGAGCTAAGAAAACAACACTTTGATTTAGCAACAATTAATATTGAAATCTTAGGATCAACCTAGCTCCATGGAATCAAGCAAAGCAAGTCAGGCCAGAGATGCGTACCTCTCAGCGGCGTAAGATAGAGAGCGATCTGTACAGTGCCTGACACGAATTTCTGTGAGTCCACCTTGGCTCCGATCAACAACAGATTGGAAAAAGGAATCGACTTTATCCTCAAACTCTGGAGTCCACCAGTTGATCGACTCCGGGAACGATAAAAACCGGGTTTCCAGATCGAAGATGGTGTTGAGTGATGGATCAAAGCATGCGTTCATCCAGCTCTTGCTGACCAGCATCGGTCCGATCCATCTCTGTTCATGGCTCAGCCGTGAGAAGATGTCGAGAAGGCATTCCCGAGTCATCTCAGACCAGTCAGGGCTGAGTCTTGAACCCATCTCCACCTTTCCTTCACCATCGTTGACTTCCATTAGATTGAAATGGACGTATTCGTCGTGTGAGTACACGAACAAAAAGGTTTAGACTTTATAGAGTTGACGGAAACAAAAATGTTGAGACTTTTTCAGCTTACTCATACAAAGCAGAGCTTTTCAATTTTAGCTTCTTGTTTTCTTTACTGGGTCATCAATACCCTCTCCAGTTTCAATATTCAGTCGAATCAATTGAGCTTTGAAAGTTAATCATGGCTAATGTTTAGGTTTGGTGTTTGAGCCAAACGTTTCTGCTCCCCGACTTCGATGATGAGAATGAGTAAGAAGAGCCAACAACACATGCGATTCTGTAATCATCAAATTGGATTAAAAGGATAACGTTGTCACTTATGACAAGAGTTGTTCATATGTTTTCCTATGTTTGGGCATATGGATCAAACCAAACCTTATATAATCTATATATATACTTGTAAAGCATATGTGCACATTGGGTTAAATCATTACCTTGCCCCCACTTCCTTTAGATATTTTCTTCTCAACTTAACAACAAACCAGATCACACATTTTTGGATTATATTATTACTCTGACTCGCCCCTAATATGGTTCAAGGATCACGTGACTATGTGGACGTAGAAAGGCCTGTCTTCAGTTAGATCTGGGACCGGATTGTGCTTTCAACATCGTCTTTCCAATATCAAGATACTGATTAGTGGATGATGGTGTTGCTTAGATGGCAAGCTATAAAGCTACTGACGATGAAAACGTAAGTTAGTATTCTTCGTTGAATAACTACATTTATTTAGCCCATTTTCCTCAAATGTGTATTCACTTGACACTAAAATTCAAAGCAAAGACGACCGTAATGTACTACAAAGGTATTTTAATGTTTACACATTTTACACAAACACAAAAAAAAAATTAAAGATGGGGAATTTAGAGACAAGGCGATAAAGGAGAACGGGTTTCAGTTTCACACTATGTTAACTATTCAAACACACAGATAGATAAGAACAAAGTAAATATGTCATAGAGGAAACAGAGCATCAAAACCGGTTAACAAGTTGATCAAAACATGCGTCTGAATAAACACTCATCACCATTCATTCTTCTCTTGGATTACCCGGTCTTGAAAGGCGTAAAATAGCAAAGGAAGGAATGAAGTCCGGCTTATAGATCTCCCTCAAATTCTTCAAGCTCGAGGTACATGTGGTTATATCCCTTTTGTTCAAGGATATACATCCGCTTAAGTCCAGGTACTCTAGATTCGAACATCCCTTACAAATCGAGTCAAGACCTCTAGCAGTCAAAGTGGAGTATTGAATCTCTAAATGCTTGAGCTGTGGCATGTATCTCCCAATTATTTTAGCCTCTATATTGCCGTATCTAGGAAACGTAGCCAGATAGTCTAGTGGCGCGACAAGTGTAGGCAGATCAGGACCTAACCGGGGCAACAAATTCCGTTTGAGAATCTTCAGATTTTGGCAGTTGCTCCCCAACATGATGAAAGACTCGTGAGTTATACCGTAAGAGTAGCTCATATCAAGTTCTTTAAGATTTAAACAGTTTACGGCTATCTTCTCCATCGATTCATCTGTAACATTTGGGCAGCTCTTGATACAAAGTACCTCGAGTTTAGGGCACCTGCAATGCAAATGGAATTCACATGACATATTGACATCTAAACGATTAGGAACGAGTTTCCTACATTGTTGATACCTTCTCTGATCAGGAAAATATTACGCAGTGATGCGTACCTCTGAGCGGCGTAAGAAAGAGAGCGATCAGTACAGTGCCTGACACGAATCTCTGTGAGTCCACCTTGGCTCCGATCAACAACAGATCGTAAAAAAGAATCGACTTTATCCTCAAACTCTGGAGTCCACCAGTTGATCGACTCCGGGAACGATAAAAACCGAGTTTCGAGATCAAAGATGGTGTTGAGTGATGGATCAAAGCATGCGTTCATCCAGCTCTTGCTGACCAGCATCGGTCCGATCCATCTCTGTTCATGGCTCAGCCGTGAGAAGATGTCGAGAAGGCATTCCCGAGTCATCTCAGACCAGTCAGGACAGAGTCCTGAACCCATCTCCACCTTTCCTTGGCCGTCGTTGACTTCCATTAGATTGAAATGGACGTTTTCGTCGTGTGAGAGTACACGAATAAACTTCAAATGTTTAGACTTTATAGAGTTGACGGAAACAAAAATGTAGAGACTTTTTCAGCTTACTCCTACAAAACAGAGCTTTTCAATTTTAGCTATTGGGTCATCAGTAACCATCCCAGTTTTAATATTCAACCGGATCAATTGAGCTTTGAAGTTAATCATGGCTAATTACTTCGATGAAGAGAATGAGTAAGAAGAGCCAACAACACATGCGATTCTGTAATCATCAAATTGGATTAAAAGGCTAATGTTGTCACTTATGACAAGAGTTTGTTCATATGTTTTCCTAGGTTGGCATATGGATCAAACCAAACCTTATATAATCTATATATATATACTTGTAAAGCATATCTGCACATTGGGTTATATCATTAGATCAAATACTATCTTATTATATCAAATCCTACTTACATACTAAGAACCTTAAACACTTAAAGTTAAAGCCACTGGATCTTGCCATGTGACTTTCCTTTTCACTGCTCTATGTAACTCTTTCTCCACATCTCCGCAAATCGGTAACTTTCTCTTGTTGTCATGTAGATCACTGATTCTGTTATCAAGCATTGCATTCTTCATTGCTTCCGCTACCATATTTTCACCATTCACTTCCCGCTCATCTTCTTCTCTCTGCAACCAAAACGCAAACAAAACCCACAAATAACGCTCAGTAAGTTCTCAAGACTCTTAACAAAAAAGGAAGACCCTAAAATAACAAGAGTTGTTTGGCTATACCGAGATCTGGTTAAGGTCAAAGCCCGGGACTTTGTTGGTGACAGAAGTGTTCCCCTCTCCGTTAAGGTCAGGAAGTGAAACGGGATTTGTCAAAATATCCTTTCCTCTGCTCCTTTTTAGCTTCTTTTCCAAGTCACAACTTGCATCCTTAGCCAATGCTGCCTTCTCATTGCAAATTGTATTCTTCTGTTTCAAATCAAAAGAAGGGACAGATGCTCTCAGACTAGAGTGCTTCTTTCTCTCACCACTTGGGACCTCAAAACCCCCACCAGAGTCTGACAATCTCAACATCTTTGGAGACGTTTCAAGAGTTTGGTCTTGCTTCAAGTGTTGGTATCTACGTCTCAAGAACCTATCGTTTCATTCCATCAAACACTCAATAAGCCAATGAATGTAAAAAAAACACGTAAATTCCATAAGAAGATCAGAGATTATTATTACCTAACTTCTGCCTTGAGAGTCGATCGTTTTTGTTTCACCATCTCCAGTTTCCTTCTTTTGACTTCCAAGTCCTGAGAGAACAACATCAACAACAACAAAGAAGCAAATTTCAAAACTTGTTCTTCTGGTATCTTAGAAACAAATATCCAAACCCAAATTCATGACAAAACATCAGATCACCCAGATCAGCAGATCCAGAGGAAATCAAAACATATCAAAACCCTAGAAAAATCAATTACCTTTTCCAACTCCAAAACCTCCGTAAGGGTTAATCGGACATTGCCAGCAGAGGAGTTCATCGGATCTGTTCAGTGAAAACTGGGAATCACAGATTGGAAAAGACACCAAGCAAGCGAGAACGAGAAGAAGAAAAGAAAAAGAGAGAGAGAGATGAGAAGAAGGAAGAGAGAAAGGCAAAGAGATTAGGTTTAATGGTGGTGGTCTTATTCCTTTGTATGAAACCATCTCTCTGACCAAAAGACTTAAAGAAACCCCAAAGAAGCCACCACATGATTGATTGATTTTGGGTGCCCATTAACAACAAAATCGAAAATTGAACAAAAAAAATTAAAAATTTGGATTTTCCTTTTTATTTCTTTTCTTTTGGTGAGAGAAGTCTATGAGACAGACCAGACAAAGCACCAGGATTAGTGATCAAGATGGAAAAGAGAAAGAAAGAATTGAGAAAGAAAAAAATCAAAACTTTATTTTTTTTTTTTTTTAACTTTTGTACCCTTTTGGAGGTTGCAGAAGAGTAGCATTGAAATGCTGACCAAGTAAACAAATAAAGGTTCTTCCTTTATTGTATTGTGTTTATCATTATGTTCATTTCTTTTGTGAGGTGGATTTGATAAATTGGGTAGAGGAGATTTGAATTAAAAAGGCACATATGGGTTACTGAAGAGATAAAAGAGAGTTGACATGGTTGGATATGTTATGTAAGAATTGAAAAATTTATGTAGAGAGAGGTTGTAAAGATATGGGGTGGTCTCTAGAGAGAGAGAGCAAATAAATAAGAGTTGGGTTTTGGACAAACAGTGAAACAGGAGCAGAAGAAACTATGGAGATTGGTCTGGTGTGTATCATGTGTGTATATATATATATATGTATGCGTATATATATATTATCTTCTTTATATTATAATGTATGTGTGTATTTTGTTGCCCGATGCATATTTCACATCTTATTTTTGGACCCATCATTGAAGATGACCATTATAGCCTTTCTAATCAACTTTTCTTTTCGTTTTTTCCAATTATAGTCAATAAAAAATATTTATTAGAGAAAATTGGTTAGTTTTCTTACTTTTATATTTTGAAGTCAAAAACAACAAAAACAAAATTGGTTAAAGATTTTCTGGACTAATATTTTTCTATTAATTTGGAGTACATGTTTTTGTTCATACATTTAGTTTGAAAGTTTATTGTGTAGCTATAAATATGATGATATTTAACTAATTATATTGATCACTTTATTAAAATGATCCTATTTCTTTTGTGATTTTACACATTTATTATTATTAAAAAAACAACTAAGTAAAAATAAACTTATTGACTAATTATTTCTTGTATACATGTTTGATAAAGTTGTACCAGTGATTTGTTAAATTTATTTTTGTGTAAAAATATTTCCTTGAGCTTTTCTACAAACAAATTTTTATATATGTACCCAAGAAATTAATGAAAAATCTTTATTTTTGTAAATAATCCACATTAATGTTGTAGGATACTATAATCTAAATTTAATAGTAGCAATTTTCCATATTAAATTCAATGATAAATAGGAAATCAAACTTGAATAAAGAAATTACGTGGATTATTACAAAATTATATCTTCTACAAAAAAAAAAAGAATAAGGAAATTAGAAATCAGAGCCCTCTTAACCTAATAGTACAAGTTTAAAAGGGTTTTAAGCTCTGTTTCTTCTCCACAAAAATTATACTAATATTTTCCCCTATTGACAACGTTTCTGAGTTTAATCACTGACTACCGCAAAACCCTAAAAGCTAAACGAAAACCATTGACGACTATCTCTGAGATGGAAGAAGAGAGACCCTCGACGTTGCCGTTTGCAACAAGTTTTAATCCTTCAAATCCACTAGGGGCTCTGGATGAACTCCTTGACTTTATTGGGCAAAAAAGCAACTTTCTGATCAAAGACACGGCGGAGAAGGAGATCGTCACTGCTGTTACAGCCGCGATCACCAAGGAGAGGCAGAGGAAAACAGAGGAGGAGAGCGTCATCATGACTTTGGAGCCAGAGACGACTCCCCCGGAGGAATCTGGAGAGAAGATGAGCAAGAAAGCAGCAAAGAAAGAAGCGGCGAAGCTAGAGAAGTTGCGCCGCAAGAAGGAACAACAAGAAGAAGAATCCTCCCGTAACGCAACTTCAATGTCTCTCGAAGATGACGAGTACTCCAGTAACTACGGCGACGTGATTCTTAGCGGGTTACCCGATCCGAAAGCAGAAACGTGGAGAAAGGCTGTTGAAGGAAAGGAGTGGACCGATGTTAGCGATTTGGTGGGAGAGATGGTGGGATCAGAGGTTCTGATCAGAGGCCGAGTTCACACTGTTCGCTCAGGAATGTTTGTGATCTTGAGGCAAAGTGGATTCACGGTGCAGTGCGTGGCCAAAAAATCGGAGGAGACCAAAGTAAGCGCCAACATGATTAATTTTCTCAAAGAGCTGAGTGATGAATCCATTGTTGAGGTTATTGGTGTTGTCTCTCTCCCCAAGGATCCCGTGACCGGAGCCACACAGCAGCAGGTTGCTTTCTTTTAATTTTCTTCTCCTCCGAATTCGTTTTGATCTATTAATGTGACATAAAAAAGTCATTAATTCTGTGTTATAATTGCAGGTTGAAATTCAAGTGAGAAAAGTTTACTGCCTCAGCAGATCCTTGCCAAAGTTACCACTCATTCCGGAGGATGCTGCCAGAAGCGAAGCGGATATCGAAAAATCCGAAAAGGTAGAATAATGTTTAAGATTTGTTGGAACTTGCACTACAGTAGTGATGTGAATTCTGATAACTAGTGGTTCTGCTAATGTTTCTATGGCTTTTTATATGTTGATAAGAGCTGTTTGTTTCAATGTTTATTACAGGATGCGGCTAAGCGTACCACCGGGCGCCGCAAACGATATGTTCGTATCCTTCAGGACACACGTTTGAATAATAGGGTTCTTGACCTCCGAACACCAGCAAATCAAGCAATCTTCACCTTAACGTGCCGTTTCAAATATGTAAGCTCTTTATCTCTGCTAAAGGATTTGCTATGCAACATGATTGATCATTTGTTAATGCTAGTTTGGTAGGTAAAGTATTAGTACTCTAGATATGTTCTATGCTGCTTAGCTAATACATAGCTAACTATTTTGTAGACGTTCGCGGAGCTGCTATCATCCAAAGGTTTTATAGATATCAACACACCGAGAATTTTGGGTGGTAGTAGTGAAGGAGGTTCTGCTGTATTTCGCTTTGACTACAAAGGGAAGCCTGCTTGTTTGGCTCAGTCTCCTCAGCTTTATAAGCAGATGGCAATATGTGCTGACTTTCCACGCGTCTTTGTGATTGGTCCTGTTTTCAGGGCTGAAGACTCGTTCAGTCATAGACACCTGTGTGAATTCACTGGTGTTGATGTGGAGATGGGGATTCAAAGAGACTATACCGAAGTAAGTTTGTGCTCTTATATACTATATGATTTCCTCTCAATTTCAATTAACTTATATGCTATCACTGCTTTTTCTGCAGTTAATGGACCAGGTGGACCACTTATTTCTGCCTACATTCACTAAGATAAACGAGATGTTCTCTAAGGAACTGGAAACTGTCAGAAAGCAATACCCATTTGAACCTTTGAAGGTAACAATATGAGCAATTTATTGAATATTTAGAATTACTGAGTTTTTGTATTTTATTGAATTCTGATAATTGGCACTAAAATGCAGTTTCATGAAAAAACATTGAGGTTAACGTTTGAAGAAGGGATTCAAATACTCAAGGTATGATCATTGACTTTATTTTGCATCTAACCTATACTTGAAGGAGTTATGCGAATGGACTATATCAATAAAATTTGGTAATCGTCATGTGTTGACAGGAAGCTGGTGTGGAGATTGATCCTTTTGGAGATTTAAACACAGAATCTGAGAGAAGACTTGGCCAGCTCATTCGGGAAAAGTAATTAATCCACCACTTTTTTTTTTTCTTATATTCTTAATTCACAAAGATGTGATGCTTAAATTTCGTATATCGCAATTGCAAACTTGCTCTAACACTATATATGATGCTCTTGTTTTCAATATAGGTACAACACAGACTTTTACATACTGTATCGCTTTCCACTCGCGGTTAGGCCATTCTACACAATGCCCTGTGAAGATGATCCTCGTTACAGCAAATCCTTTGATGTCTTCTTGAGAGGTATGCATTTTTGAGTTATATGTTTCTTCCCACCAACTATATATGTTGACTAAATTTGTATGCGGTTTAATTTGTACTAGGCGAGGAGATCATATCAGGAGGACAACGTATCCATGACCCAGAAATGTTGGAGAAACGTGCAAGAGAATGTGGCATTAATGTTGAGACAATATCCACATACATCGATTCGTTCAGGTAAAAAAAATTCAAACCCGGACCATTAGATAGTACTTAAAAGTTCCTAGAAATTGATTATCATAGGTTGTTCACTAAACAATTAACATGCATGGTTGACAGGTACGGTGCACCTCCACATGGTGGATTCGGAATGGGGCTGGAGCGAGTGGTCATGCTCTTCTGTGGACTGGACAACATCCGTAAAACATCCCTCTTCCCTCGTGACCCTCATAGACTTGCACCTAAATTATACATAACCAAAACAACAATGCTATTACCATTTTATTTTTTAATCATATATTGGTTTAATTCATTCTGTAGAATTTATAAATACACTACTCATAAATAGAAAAATCAAATTCTTTTTTCGTTGCCATGGAATCCAAATTTCTCTTCTTTGATCAAATCAAAGACCGACCAAGTCAGTCATAAACACAATCAAAGGACCCTTAAGAATGTCGAC
Organism: Camelina sativa; assembly: GCF_000633955.1. NCBI lineage: Eukaryota > Viridiplantae > Streptophyta > Magnoliopsida > Brassicales > Brassicaceae > Camelina > Camelina sativa. Next base: position 4,775,397 of record NC_025694.1, read on the forward strand.
GTGGCGTTATATTATTGGTTAGAAACAAAACTATGTCGTTCTTATAACTTTGCGTCTTGACGAATTCGAGACTGAGCAGTACGCGTCTCTCTCTCTCTCTCTCTCTTCCTTTTCCTTCTTCTTCTCACTCAGCAGAGCAGAGCCCATGGCTTCGTCGACGGCTACGACTACTGATTTCTTCAAGCCTTACCTCTCTCCTTTCTCCAATGGTTAGTTTCTTGGTTTCTTTTGCCTTATTCCTCTGTTAGGTTTCTTCTGGTTTTGATAAGCTCTCGAAAATCAGAATTCAATTTCTGAGTAAAGGTTTGATTACCACGCGAGCTTGTCTCAGTTAGACTAATTCTAGATTCTGTATAGTTTTTGATCATCTTCTTCGTATATGGGCATTGCTAAATTCAGGGAACGCGGCGCAACGAAGTAGTAGACAGAGCCAGAGCGTGGTATGGTTAAATCGGAAGAACTATGTAAGGTCTCTTCGTGTTAATGGATTATTTGGAGGTGGGAAGAAGGACAATAAAGACGATGGTCAATCAAAGGTATGTTTTTTTTTTTTCATGTTACATGTTTAAACAAAAAACAGTTCTTTAGATTTTTGTCTCGGCAACATAAAGTTTTAACCTTTGGAATTTGGTTTCTTGTTTTTTTTTTTTTGTTTTTGGTCTTTAAGGCAGGAATTCTTGGTAATATGCAGAATTTGTATGAGACTGTGAAGAAAGCTCAAATGGTTGTTCAAGTAGAAGCTGTTAGAGTGCAGAAGGAGCTTGCTGTGTATGTCCTCCTCCCTCCCATTAGCCTAACCATTTTCATTACTAAAGTTTTTAAATCATGCCTGCTTGTATCCTCTCTTCTTGTTTCAGTGCTGAATTTGATGGTTATTGTCAAGGCGAGCTTGTTAAGGTATTATTACAGACTCTGTTTTATGTCCTAAATTTACTAATAGATCACTTTACACACTATGTTATTATCAAATTAAATCAAGTTAAGTGAATGAATGTTACACATTGTGCTGTCTGATTCATTACTTTTGTGGATTGTTACACAATGATATGCTAGTTTTAGTTTGTTTTTCGATCTCTTACTAGTTAAGTGACCAAAAAGTTTGAAATTGTATCAGGTTACATTGTCAGGTAACCAGCAACCAATCCGCACTGATATCACTGATGCAGCAATGGAATTAGGCTCCGAAGTGAGTAACCTTCATTCTCTTAACTTTCTGTTGCACTTGCTTCTACATCGGAATGATCAAAGCTATATTCTGTCAGCTTCTCATGTGTCATGTTTTTCCTTTGGCAGAAACTATCACTACTTGTCACGGAAGCATACAAGGACGCACATGCAAAGAGTGTACTGGTAATGACATCACATACCATATTTTAACTATACAAACTTATAAATATCCATTTTTCTTTCATCCCTTGACTATATAGGACCTTTTTGGATTTCACAGGCTATGAAAGCGAGAATGAGTGATCTTGCGCAGAGCTTAGGAATGCCACCGGGTCTTGATGGGTTATATTAACAAAACATAATACTTTTTTTGTGATTTCACTCTACTTCCAGGTATGAGAAGTCCAGTTTTTGTTTTGTATATCGATCAGTCAGAATCAGAAAGAAATGAAAGCTCTGTTCTGATGAATTAGAGAGATATATTTGAACCTTTGTGCTTCTTTGATTTATCAACAATTACTCAAATGCTCTCAAATCGTTTTGTTGTTTCCAAATTGTGGAAATGAATCGAGCTTTTCACTGGAAAAAAAAAAGAGGAAATAGAAGAAACCGAGTTTACTCGGAATAGGTTCCTAATCTGGTAGCCAAATTCTGCTTCTTACTCTATGTTTACGGTTACTGAAGTAACTAATAAGATCTTGGAAGCTCTTTTCCGGCCAAGAATGATCTGAAAAGAATGAGAGCACGCTTTGGTTCGAATAAAGGCACCTCGTGGCCTGCTCCTCTTACCGTTGCAAAGGTCAATCCCTTGTAAACCTCTGTCCATCCTCCCACCTGTCACCACCCGTAAAAATCACTACCTTATATATATAATACATATCCATGTATGTTTATATATGTAATGTATGTTTATATATGTAGTATGTGTATGTTTATATCATACCTGGTTATCAGAATACCAAGGATACCAACGAGTTTTCACCGGGAGATTGAGATGGCTAAGGGAAAACCGGGTCGCGGTCACTGGAACCACCGAGTCAGTATCACCGCTGCGTATGACAGTACAATCAACAATTTGGTTAAGTAGCCAAAATACTGAGTCTGAGTTTCCCTTGGTTTATTACAACTAGACCTGAGATGACATGGCCGTTTTAAGCTAGACCCTGATTTAGTCCATGTTTTACCGTATCCACCAATGTGACTGTCTATGGTTACGATGAGACAATATACCAAGCTACATTGAACCATAGTTTACCTGAAAATCCAGATCCTCAAACCAGACGCTGCAAGTTCCTTGTATATGGGCAACATCGTCTTGTCGGAATCTTTCCAGTTCTTGATCAGAACATCACTGCACCAGCCGAAACAAGAAAACCATTACACTCAGGATGCAATTGTTTTTTTAGCAAATCATCATTACACGGTCGCTGTTTACCTGCAAGCTGTCCATTTATAGCGAATTCCAGTGACATTAGCGTGCATAGCTCTCTGTACATCGCGCCGGTTAAAATACTTTTCTGCGTAACTCTCGGTACAAGGATCGTACCCTGACACTAACCGTTTACGCAAAAGTGTGTTCTTCATGCGAACAAAGAAACCAGTACTATTGTCCTTCTTTTGTTGTGCAGCCACGCACGTTGGGGTGTAAATGCTATACTGATCAATGTCACCGAACTCGTGGTTCATGGCATAGTTAACCGCGGTGTCGCAATCGTCAGACGCTCTCTCGGCCGTGAAATTGCAGTATTTAAGAATGGACTTGTATGTTTTGTCGGATATAATTGCATGAGTCCACCAGTAAGTTACAGTTCCTATGCTGTCGTACTGATTGTCCGTCACGGCGTTTCCCACCTTGAGAAAAAAAGGATGTTAATTTACGAACTGGACATATAGTTTTGATTTGAGCTAGGTAGACCCTTTTGTTTTGTTTTTTTACCATGAATCCTTTCAGATTAATGATAGGTTTGGAGAAAGCTTTGTTGTAGTCATGGATCTTTTTGGCAAGCTGAGGAACATAATGCCCTGTCCAACATATTAACATTAATCGATATAGTCATCAATGAGTGGTTTCTTAAAACTAAACCGAACCATTTTGTCAAAAGATAACGTACCGGCGTAGCTTTCACCAGCGATATAGAAGTCTCTGTATTTGTATTGGGGAAATTTCGATAACCATTTGATAAGAAACATCAAGCTGTCTTGAGCTGTGATTAGGAATATAATCAAAAACAAAATTTAATTTACTCAAGCAAAACATAAATTAAGAAAATGGAATTAACCTGTTCGTTCATCTCCTGAATCATTAAGATCAGAGCTTGTGTTCGTGTAGGAAAATCCAACTCCGGCCGGTGATTCCAAAAACAGAAGGTTTGCGTCTGTTGTACACATTCAAGTTTAGTCAAAATAAATTCAATATCAGAACGTTATTGTTTCCATACGGTATGTAATGAAATTATTTATTAATTAGTTACCTGTGTTCCAAGAAAACTTGTTTAGATAGAGATTAGAACCAGTTTTGTTGATACGGAACGGTCCAATTTCCTCTGAAGCTCCATAAGCAATAGACGAACAGCCCGGTCCTGAGTATATAAATAAGATAACCAAAAAAAAATATTCTTATGTTATAATTACAGTTTTCTTAATCAAATTTGATCCAAACAACGTTCGTGATTAACAACTTTTGAGCTCTTTGTACCAAGATGAATGTGACCCAAATTATGATGGCATCTTTCTGTACATGCTCTGATTTTCCCACTAGGAATGATTAAATTAAAAAAAATTTAAATAGCTATATACCACAAAATATAAAGAATATTTGATGACGCTTATATTTCTGGACCAGAAAAAATAGCCAAAATAAAATGAAAAAAAGTGTGAAACAAAAATCACGCGCGGGCGTGTGTTGTGTGTTTGTGCTTACAAAACTGTATAACGAACATATATCATCATTTTCGCCATCAACTTGTGACATCCATGAATACGCATGCGTCCACTGAAACAATTGCTATAAGTCTATGTATATATAGTAAGCTTTTGTAAATAAGGGCCACTTTGTTATGTTTTTTTTTTCTTTTCCAATATATATAACAAGGTCAACTTTCTATTACATATTTGAAAAAAAAAAAGAAAAAAAATGATACTCAATTTATTAGAAAAAGTAGTAAGCTTTCTAGTAGTAATGTGTATGTGTATGTGTATGTGTATGTGTTTTTCTGGATCTAACCCAATTATTAAAGGCAGCAAAAAAGGTATGTTCACCTTTTTGTCATGCTTTCTTACAGAAGCTAATGAAGAGACAGAAGAACAAAACAAGTTGACACCAGAAAAGTGACTAGAGAACTCTCAGTATATAATGATTTCATTGAAGAAACTAAAACTCTTGTCATTTTAATAGCAAGAATTGAAAAAAAAAAAGACTTAACTTGCTCAGGCTAATCATCCCCATGTTTTTATGTACTTGTAATTGCATTATATGCTATTCATAGTCACCATGAAAGATTAAGTCCAAGACAAGATAATAAGCGTTTTGTGGCCCTACATGCGGATGGATCAGGGGCTGCATCCAATTTTTAAGTGTATTTTAGTGGGAGATGAGGGCTTTAACTGCAATGCGCTCGACTACTAGACGTGGGTAGGAGGAGTAGTAGATTGCACAGAGTACAAAATCCGAAGCTCGTGGAGGACTTATATAAAAAAGTATTTCTTAATGGTATTGAATAAAAGACAATTAAATAAAGCAAAAAAATAAATAAAAGGAAGTGCATGTTCCATTAATGAGAGGCAGATGGGGTGGTTGATATTGCTATTTTGGTTGGACATTGATTTGTTTTCATCCAAAATAACGAGTTTTTACTCATATATATATATATATATATATGCACAAATTAGTAGTTGCTGATAGATGTGTCTTGTTTGTTTAGTGACTTTAGTCTCTATCTTATTCATTGTTAAGGGATTTAAGTTTTTGTGTAGAGAAAATATTGTTTGTTTTCTCTCTTTGACCCTTTTACTTTTAAGTATCTCCTTGTCCAAAAGAAATGGGACTGTACTTATCATATACTATTCCATACCTAACCATAATTTTATCCTAATCCTTTTAACATATGGGTCTTCGGTGTGGTTTCGTTTTATTTTTCAGCTTTAGTTTAATCTACTGGGTCCTTATTTTAGTTTTGTTTTATTTGGTTTAGTATAGATTAACTTACGACTCATAGGCGGAAATAAACTAGAGAATTATACTCACAAAAAAAAACTATATATACATATATATATATAACACCTATATATATATATGTAATATAATAGTACTTAAGCATATAGATATACTTCCTATTATAGAGTAATTGGACTGGAGAAAACTGACCTCCGTTGAGCCAAAGAAGAAGGGGTTTAGTGTGGGGAGAAGGAGAAGATGACTCACTGAGCCAATAGAAGAGAGCACGACCATGAGACTCGTTAACATTGACATAGCCTGAGTATTGTGAGAATGCGACTTTTGGTTGCCCTGGAAGTGCTTTAATTCTGTCCTTCTCTTGCTCTCTTGAAGAAGAAGATGATGGTGATGATGAAAATGTTGTCGATATAAGAGCGACAAGAAGAAGGAAAATGAGATGGATTCTTGCCATTTTGTGTTCTCTGACACTTTCTCTACACTTTTTTTCTTCAATGGTTTTTTTCTTTCTTTCTGTGTGTTAGCTCATAGAGTATATGGAGATGTATGTTTGTATTTATGTTTGTATATATATGAGTGTTAATGTAGAGAGATGTATGGATGTGGTTTTGGAGGTTCATATTTAATGTGTGTTTTGCTGAGTTACTACATAATGTGCAGGTTGGCCAGCTGTGAGTGGACCTTTCTCACTCTCTCTCTCTATGGTAATGTGTATTTATTGGCAGATATCATATATGTTGAGTGCATTTAGGTACTATTCACGAGCTTGTGTTTATACATCCAATTATAGGGACTATTCACGAGCTTGTCTACAACACCTCACATTTACTAATTTTGATGAAAATGCTACATCATATATGTAGATGATTGATTGAGCTTATATTTGTTATTGAAATTGCTTCTATCACATAGAATTGTGTCGCGACAAATGCGGTGAAAGTGCGAAAAATGCGACAAAGGTCACTATTTCTGCTCTGAAAACACATAAGATAAAAAGAAATTTTGGTTACGTGTATAATGTGTTTCAAATCAGTTTACTAGTACGTATTAGTAAAAAAAAAAAAGTTCTATCTTGTAAACTAACAACGTAATACTCTAATCGCCTACTGAACCGTCATTTATGCATAGTTTACATTAATCACCACGTTGTTTACTCTACAACGATTGTTCAGGTTTCAAAGTGTTAATTACGTTTTTAGTGTTTTTATGTACAGAATAGAATCATAGATGCTGAAGCTACTACTGCAAATACTCTCTTGGTTACATGGTTCGGAGTGTTTCAATAGCCTGTAATGCTTGTTATATGTGTAGGTGTTACTCATTATTGGAGGCATCTTGTTAAGCTACTAAGGTTAATGAAAAAAAAAAAAAAAAAATTGGATCTCGAATCAGAAGAAGATATGAATTAGAATCAGAAGAAAATTAAAGTCATAGATGCAATATAGCAATTTTGCACAATGACGATTCTATTGTCTTCTATCATCCTCTGGTAGTCTGGTGCATGTTAATGTTATGTTCTTATAATATTTAACATTATACTGTATTTAGGCGTAATTGACACGTAATCAGTTCTATCTGTAGTCATACAGTTCTCTCAGTATTAACTTTTAAGTGATCTTTTTGGAATCATTTGACCATCTCTTGATTATAATAAAAGATATAAAATCTCCATAAATGCTGATTGGTGATCAACTAGGTGACATTAAAGTCAAAAACCTTGTAGCACGTTTGTTCGCGATATATCAAAGATCAAACAAAGGAAAAATAATTTTAAATAAAAAAAAAAGGAGAAGAAAAGAAAAAAAGAAAAATGTACTTACCACAAGATAACCAAAGAAACAAACAAACCGAAAATGGAAGATGTGGAATAATCATGATGACTTTTGTATTTTCTTGTAAGAACTAAAAGATGACAGTTCACCCTGTAAAAACTGTTGCGCCTATAAATTCTGGACTATACATTTTTCTAACAAGAAGTAGAAAATTAAACTCTTGCCTAACGTTCAACAATACAAGTGACGGACGTTATGGTTGTGATGTGATGACCACTTACTTTACTATAGTCCTATAAAACTTTAGAAGGACAAAATATGCAATATTAGTGTATATAACACGCAATTGATTTTTGTATTGAGTTAAGTCATATAATATAAACAAATTTTTAATATACTTTATTTATTTATTTAAATTTTCAATATTTTAAATTGAATTCGTTAGATAAAGATTATGTTAAAACATGTTAATTAGAAGGTACGATCATCTAACGAGCTTTATGGGAGTAAAGATGATCATAGTAGCTAGGTTTCATTGTATAGTCTTGTTTCTCTCTAAACGAGGTTCAAACTCGGAAACGATAACTTATCAAATCTTCGTTGATTAGGTTATAAGTCACACCACCGCAAGTGTGGCTATATATATGAATGGGGATTGCGACCTTAATGTATTCCTAACGAGTAGACATTTTACCATCGAAGTCAAAACACAATAACAAAGAGCTGGCGTAATGGTCGGCCGATCCGAAGGAATTGCTAGCGATCCGAAGAAATAGTATAATGCAACATGCACGAAGCACGATCTATTTTATGGGGATTTGAAGCTTATTCACATTGGTTTTATATTTAATGACCACGGTGGATTTATATAGGTTAGGTTACGGACTTACGGGTAGGTTGTGCATGTAACGGCAACTTCAACTTGTGATATGCGGCATATATATGCCTATATGGATAATAGACCCAAGCTTTTATGAGTCATAATGTAATGAGCAATATAACAATGAAATAGTATTCGGGTCTTTGACTATTAGTGTGGTAAAGTAGTTATAGGCCTATCTCTGACTTGAAGAACGGAGATGAAAGCTGATTTGATTATTTTTCAATTCCTGATAAGACTCGAAGAACATACATATACTAATCGGATCAGGCCTTCCCAAAGCTCTAGGGCTTTTTTTGTTTTTTTTTGGTAGAGAGCTCTAGGGCTTTTTAAAAGAAAGATAAATAGATTTACACGTCTTCATGCTAGGTGAACGAATCACAAGATCAAAAGGGCCTAGAACGTTTTTGGTAACCAGAAAACGCAGCGTTTTATCAAAGCTGCCGCGTTGGAATAATCTTTTAGTCAATGGGGGCACATCAATAAATCACATTATTCACCGTCAATGACTGATAACGCCACCAGGCACCAGCTGCTTCCACGAACCAAACTTGGTGGTTTTTATTTTATTTCATTCTTTACCTCTACAAAATAATTATTTCGTTCTACAATGATTTGCTATTTTTAGTTATACAACCAAAAAAAAAAAAAAGGTATTTCCTTAGAGTAAGAGGAAAGAAATCTCAAATAGGATAAAATAAATAAATTTCTTACGCAACCTTGACCAAATTTTATTTTTCATTTGAGGAAACAAAAAGAATTTATTTTAAACCTATATATATATATATATTGGGAAATCTATAGAGGAATCATAATTTTCACGTTTTTTTTAGTTATCTATTTTTTTTTTTTTCTTATCTCTCTAAATCTCTCGCCGGTGTAAAGTTATAGTTTTTTTCAATCAATCGGGCAATTGTATCAAGAAACGACAGGATCCAAGGTTTGAATCCCTCCCCCGCTTCGGTTTACTCTCAATCTCTTCTCCTTGTTGTTGTTACTGTCGGCTTTTAAAATTGTCGGATTGAAAACTCAAGATCCGTGTTCTGTTTTTGTTTCCTTTCTGATTCAAAAGACGATCAATTGGGCTAATTTGATTGCTTTCTCTCTACGATTTGTATATCTGCGTTTCCCTTGATCTGTTAAATTCGATTGCTTCATTACCTAAATCTACCACGATTCCTCAATTGGTTTTTTTTGAAAGATCTAATTTTTATTATTGATTCAGGGGGGTTACGGAGATTTGAAAACCGAAGATGTTAGAGCAGCTTTTGATCTTTACCCGAGGAGGATTAATCCTTTGGACATGCAAAGAGATTGGTAATGCTTTGAAAGGTTCACCTATCGATACTTTGATCCGATCCTGTCTCCTTGAGGAACGATCTGGTGCTGTTTCGTTTAATTACGATGCTCCTGGTGCTGCCTACACTCTCAAGTGGACGTTTCACAATGATCTTGGACTTGTCTTTGTCGCTGTTTATCAGCGTATTCTCCACTTGCTTTACGTTGATGATTTGCTTTCTATGGTCAAGCAAAGCTTCTCTGAGGTCTATGATCCTAAGCGTATGGCTTACAATGATTTCGATGAGACTTTTAGGCAGCTTAGGATGGAGGCTGAAGCCAGGGCTGAGGAATTGAGGAAGACTAAGCAAGTGGGGAAGCCTGTGACTGGTAGTGTTAAGAAGCAAGGGCAGGTCTTGAAAGCTGGGCTTGAAGGAGGGAACAAAAGGGTTGGTGAAGGTGGTACGAAGAAGGATGATGGAGATGGTATTAAGGGTAAAGTCAGTAACTTGACTAATGGTCATTCCAATGAGAATCATAAAATGGGAGATGATTCTCAGGAGGCTGATCGTGCTAACGGGAAAGAGAACACGAGTTCTAATGTTGCTGTTGATATAAGTAAACTTCAGAAACTGAGAAGTAAAGGAGTAAGAGGTAGAGGAGGTGTAAGGAAAGCTGACAGTATAGGTAATAAGAGTTCCAAGGTAGCTGCTGCGGAACCAGCCAAAAAGGCAACAAAGAAAAATAGGGTTTGGGATGATGCGGCTCCCAAGCAATCGAAACTGGACTTCACGGATTCAGTCGATGATAATGGGAACAATGATCATGTAGAGGTTGTGGCTGCTGACCAAGGAGAAAGTATGATGGACAAGGAAGAGGTTTTCAGCAGTGATAGTGAAAGTGATGATGATGATGATGACGAACCAGGAAGTGATGAGAAGCCTGCTGAGGCTAAGAAAAAAGGATGGTTTTCTTCTGTTTTCCAGAGGTTAGCATTTCTCTTTTTGAATCTGTGTGTTTGCTGAGTTATATAGTATAGTCCAATCTTATGAACATATATATTGTGTGATTTGTGTTTAGTATTACTGGGAAGGCGAATCTTGAAAAGACAGACCTTGGACCGGCGTTGAAAGCTCTGAAGGAACGTCTTATGACCAAAAATGTGGTATGTGCTCTCTAAACAGTGCATCGTTTCTGGTGGTTGGGATTTTTTATGTGTCTTACTTGAGCTTGGGCATTTCATTTGCAGGCTGAAGAGATTGCGGAGAAGCTTTGTGAATCAGTGGAAGCTAGTCTTGAAGGAAAGAAGTTGTCATCATTCACCAGGATCTCTTCAACTGTTCAGGTTTTGTGCTTTGTCTCTGTAGCTCTTAGCTGAATCTAGGAAACATTTCACTCTGCAATTCGAAGATGGCTTAATTGTGGTAAAAACATATGATTTCAGGCAGCGATGGAGGATGCTCTGGTTCGTATATTGACTCCAAGACGTTCCATTGACATATTGAGAGATGTTCATGCTTCCAAAGAACAGAGGAAACCTTATGTGGTTGTGTTTGTTGGAGTCAATGGAGTTGGGAAATCCACCAATCTGGCCAAAGTGGCGTATTGGCTTCAGCAGCATAAGGTCAGTGTAATGATGGCTGCTTGTGACACATTCCGTTCTGGAGCTGTTGAGCAGTTAAGGACTCATGCTCGTAGGTTACAGGTAATTATACATATCTCTGTGTCTCATGTTCAAATAATTGTGTGATCTAAAATGGTATTGTTAACGCTGGATTTTAATTGGTGGTTGAATTTTTTGGCAACAGATACCGATATTTGAAAAGGGTTATGAAAAGGATCCAGCGGTAGTTGCTAAAGAAGCCATACAAGAAGCAACTAGAAACGGATCCGATGTTGTTCTTGTTGACACAGCTGGTAGGATGCAGGATAATGAACCTTTGATGAGAGCACTTTCAAAGCTCATTAACCTTAATCAGCCAGACTTGGTCTTGTTTGTTGGTGAAGCTCTTGTTGGAAACGATGCAGTAGACCAGCTCTCGAAGTTTAATCAGGTTCGGTTTCTTACCCGCAATAGACTCCTGTTAGGTGTTCAGTTGAGCCTTATTGACATTGCTTTTTTTTGCTGAAATTCAGAAACTTTCGGATCTCTCCACTTCTGGGAACCCAAGACTGATCGATGGAATCTTACTGACGAAGTTCGATACCATTGATGACAAGGTACAGTAAATAATAAAAACTGATAGATGGATTTAGTGTTTAGTTGTATCATATAAACGAATGTAAACGAGAGTGTTTTGGTTTTGTAGGTTGGAGCAGCTTTATCGATGGTTTACATATCGGGATCACCGGTTATGTTCGTGGGTTGTGGCCAGTCTTACACTGACCTGAAGAAGCTTAATGTCAAAGCCATAGTGAAGACACTTCTCAAGTGATCTCCTCTTCTTCATTATCATCATCGTCATCACTATCACCATTACTATCATCAATCAATGTCTTATCCATCATACTGTTGTATTTGGTTTTTGATTTGAAGACTGTTTCTCTTTGGATCTGATGTTGTTTTTTGTTTTGAGTTAAAAGACTAATAATCATGTCAAATTTGTGCATGTTTTTTTTTTTTTAATCATCTCTAACTTTCTCGATCTAGGTTGGTCGGTTGGTCCGGATGTTTTAGGTTTTCCTTTTAATTACTATTTATAGTAACCAAATTAAAATTGAATCTAGCATTAAGTATTGAGTCAACTCAGTTTTTCTTATAGTCGTTGTCTATTGACAAAATAAGAAGACGTTTAATTTTCTCTTCAAAGAATACCTGACTTTTGTGTAAAACTCTCAGAACTCATAAAAGAAAGAATAAAGTACTACTATGTAACTGGTACGTTAAGAAACATACAAAAAACACTTTGACTTTAAAATCCAATGAAACGTTTGTTAGTGGTAAATCTTGCCATCTTAAGTATCATTAACTTTTAATTACGGACCAACTCAAAATAGGGTAGCTCGGCCTAACTGTAGCCATTAACATGCTTTGTTCTCCACACCACAACGGCTCGTAGCCCTGACAATATTCATGCGTAACGTTAAAAAGTACCGTTACTCGTATGCATCGTTTTTACTTGAAATAAATAAATAACCGTATGCACCTTTAATATATGAGAGACAAATGTAAATTAGAGTTGACACATTTGTAAGCTAGATAATAAAATTAAAGTTATGAACTATATCTTCTGCTAAAGAGGGTAAAAATACAATAAAAATCAAGTTGTACAGGTAAAGATGATAAACATTGTAAAACTAAATAATTTTAAAATTCTTTATTAGTCTAAAATTTTGCCAAATTTAAAATAAGATAATTTTTTTTGGTGATAAAAAGAAGAGGGTAACTATGGGGAAAAATTATTAAAGTTTATTTCCCTCTCGTAGTCAACCTTTCCTATTTGTNAAATTATGTTATTTGGGACTATTTTACAAAAAAAAAAAATCTCAATATTTAAGAAAAGAAAACTTATCTCAGAAATACTTGTGATAATTTATTAAATTAGTAAACACATATCAAAAGTTACTATATCTTATAACAATCTATGATTCTTCGATAAATTCAATTAGATTACAAACAATTATATATCTTTTGAAAAAAAACTATATATATTTTGGTGTAGACAACTCACCAGGATTTATTACAAAATCAAACAACAGATTTGTTTTCTTGTTTCTCTCACTAATAAATATATTCTAAAACATTTTGTTTTGTAATTAAAACGGACATTTATTTAGCAAATGAGAGAGAGATTTACACACTTTAATACTTGGTACGGATATTCCGAACCTAGCTCCGAACGCGCACAAAAACACGTTTTCGCTCCAAACCACAACAGACGGGCCTCTATATAAACAGCATCCACCATCTCCTATTCTCTTCACATATATTGAAAACAATATACAAACGAGTGACACAAACTCAAACCAAACAAAAGAATTTGTAGCAAGAAAAAGAAAAGAAAAAAAAGCAAACCAAATGGGGATCATTGTTCCAATTCTCACCCTTGTTTTCCTCTTGTTTGCTAAAGTGAGCCATGGTGCCTCCACCCCTAGGGTGATTCTGGTCGGCGGATCTGTGGGAGCTTGGAAGGTCCCTGATTCTCCCAACAACACTCTCAATCACTGGGCCGAGAACACCCGTTTCAAAGTCGGCGACTTCCTTGGTACTATATCTCTATCTTGATCTTCATTTTCTGATATATAATATGCTTTAGCTGTAACCATGCAAGATTATTGTCAAAAAGTAGTGAAATGAAGGGAAGTTCATGTTATATATAAATGGTCTTATTTTTGGTTTGGTTTCCATGTGTATATATAAATATTAGAGTTTTAATGTTTGATATATTTGTGCATGTGGAATAGTGTGGAAGTACGACATGAAAGTAGATTCAGTACTAGAAGTGACAAAAGAAGATTACGATAGCTGTAACACAGCAAAGCCCTTGAAGCAATACAAGGATGGACACACTGAGGTTCATCTTGACAAATCTGGCCCTTACTTCTTCATTAGTGGTGCTCCTGGAAACTGCGCTAAAGGTGAAAAGATTACTCTTGTTGTTTTGTCTGAACGACCATCCGGTGATGGCAGTGTCGCTCCTAAGGCTTCTCCTGTTAGCCCTACAGCTCCGGCTCCAGCTCCCCATAACGCTGCTGGTGGAATGAAGGTTGCAAGCGGTTGGTTCTTGACCACAGTTGTGATTGGTTTGGCTATGGCTTAATTAGAAAAGTCAATCGAGAGATTGTAGTTTTTTTTTACTAAGTTCAATCTTTTAGCTAAATTTAGTTTTTGTTTTTCCAGATTGTTGAAGTTTCTTTTGTTCCTTTAGTTTTCATCATCATAAGATATCTATCTTTCTGTTTTATGTTAAGTGTTTGGGATATTTTCACTCTCAAAGCTTTTAATTTATAGTTTGTTCTTGCGATTCGAATCTAAAATTATAAATAAAAACCTCAACAAGGGAACTAAATATTTTCATATATTTTTACAAACGTCAATCGTCAATCATATACTGTAAATAGGAGATTTGTTGACTCAATAGTTAATACAAAGAGATTTTGACCACATTTAATTATATTAATGGGTAATATAGGATTCATTTTAGAAAGTAAATATAATTTATGTACCAAAATGAAGTTGTAAAAGGAGGTAATTATAAAAAAACTGTAACCTAAGAGGATAAGTAGTGGCTTACTCTCTCTAAAAGGAAAAGATAATATCTGTCATGCTACGATAGTACGATGTTATATCCAAATTTCATTTTGAGATTTGTCTTACATGTATTACCATAATATATTGATTATATTCTAATCAAGATCTTCCTTGATTATGTTGCTAATGCTAATGTGGAAATAAGATGATCAGGCCAACTGGATAATGTGCTAATCCATTTCCATTAGGGTATTAAATCAATAATACTGTTTTTTTTTTCTTTTTAAATTGATTTCAAAACTGATACACATGTACTTTCTCCTCAATGTTACTTACACATACATATATATCTTTGAATTCGAACAAGTTTGTCATTCACAATTAATAATATGCCCGTTTTATTAATTTCAGTGTCACCGTTTCTGAATCAAATTATCAACGCTTTTTTTCTCCAACAGCCGTAAGAGATTAAATTCTAATAACGTACGTAAGAAGTAGTAAATTTATTATTAAGAGAGTTTTTTTTCAAACAAATTAAAATTTGGTTTAGATTCTGATTTTGTATGAAACAATGATACAACGTTAAGAGGAGGAAAAAAGCAATTACAAAAGTCAAAACCCACGTATCGTTAATTATCACTTAATGGGCCATCATCATTAATCAATGACTTTAAAAGGCCTTTATTTATATTGGCGGGCCCTTCACATACAAAACAAACAACATGTAGTCAATATCACAAACGAGGAAACTACAATCCGCCTGCTTTTTCATAAAAAAAGGACACACAGTTGATGAATAGAAAGTGAAAACAGTAGAGCAAAGAAACACCCCCCTGAGATAAGCTTGGAAGGAAGAAGAAGATGACACGGATTACATGAGCAAATCTGACGCATGTTTTGTGCTCGAGAGATTCCGCCATGGATGTCGCTTCTGCTCGGAGCATCTCTTCACACCCTCCATGTATATGCTTCTTCTTCTTCTTCTTCATTAATTTTGTATCTTTATCTGTTTAATACAATTACTAACTTTGTTTTCTTAATTCATGTTCTCAGATTATAGAAACCCGATTTGTTCATCACAGTTATCGTTGATTCGGGTACTAATTTCGCTTTTTCTTTTAATTTAGGTTTCCTTACTGCTTTGTGATTAATTCGTAGTTTCTGCTATGGAAGCTTAATTAAGATTGTTAACTTGGTGACGTTTTTGCTATTTTATCCATAAAACAAATGATGAAGTCAAGTTTTTTTTTGGATTTAGTTGAACAATGAACATGAAGGTTTCTTAAAATTGTTCTTACTCTATGAAATTTATTTGGAGATGCAGCTTTCGAGAGATAAAGTATGTTGCTTTGGTCGTATTTCGAATGGCATAGCGAGCTTTAGTACTTCCCTTCATGGTAAGGCAACCAAATTGCCCTTTTGATTATATATATTTATCAGCAGACTCTTCAATTGAAAGCTACAGTTTTTATCTTTATCTCTTGATGCTATCTTTGTTATATAGAAAGACTTGTAGATTCTATATACTACATACTCATTCTGGTTTTTGAGATTATATTGAGTTAGTTATACAAATATTTGTTTTGGCGTGAGATGGATCTTTTTTAGCTCATTACTTGCTTTGCTTTCCATGATTCTTCTTTAGCTGTTCCGAGTGGAAGAAATTTGAGTGAAACAAGACGTACTGGCTTTCAATTGTGTAACCGCTCTTTAAGTTGGGATCCTTTCAGATTTCATGATAAGAAATCACATAGATTAAGTGAATTGGCAAGAACTATCACTGTGAGATCAGATTTTTCTGGAGCTGCAACCCCTGAAGCTTCTTACCCGGAACCAGGTTTTTTTTTTTTTTTTTTTTTTGGCTAAACCTTTTGTGAACATATTTTTGTCTGTTTTGGTAGATTACAACTTTGTTTCCTAATCTCTATACACAATTCTGTCTTGTTCTTTCAACTTTGAAGTGCAGAGATTAAGTTGAGCTCAAGACTCAGAGGGGTATGCTTTTGCGTTGTTGCTGCCGTTTCTGCCATTGTTCTCATTGTCCTGATGTTAGTTGGTCATCCGTTCGTCCTTCTCTTCGATCGCTATAGGAGAAAATTCCATCACTTCATCGCTAAACTTTGGGCTTCCATAAGCATTTATCCGTTTTACAAAATCACCATCGAGGGTTTGGAGAATCTGCCATCATCAGATACTGCTGCTGTATATGTTTCAAACCACCAAAGTTTCCTGGATATCTACACACTTCTCAGTATTGGAAAAAGCTTCAAATTCATCAGCAAGACAGGGATATTCGTAATTCCCATTATCGGTTGGGCTATGTCAATGATGGGTGTCGTTCCCTTGAAGCGGATGGACCCAAGAAGCCAAATGGTATGTTAACTATATGTTTCTCCCACACTCCCCAAGTGTTTGTTTTGAGCAGATGGATCCTTTTAACTCTTTTGCAATTTACAGGATTGCTTAAAACGTTGCATGGAACTACTAAAGAAGGGAGCATCAGTATTTTTCTTCCCAGAAGGAACACGGAGCAAGGATGGTCAATTAGGTCCTTTCAAGGTATACACAATCTCACGATTCTTCTTGATCATTCATATGTTTTGTTCTGTGTGTTGACATAAAGATGCTTGTGATATATTACAGAAAGGCGCATTTTCGGTGGCTGCAAAGACGGGAGTTCCAGTAGTACCAATAACGCTAATGGGAACAGGCAAGATCATGCCAACGGGTAGTGAAGGAATACTGAACCATGGGGAAGTCAGAGTTATCATCCATAAGCCAATACATGGAAGCAAAGCGGATGTTCTTTGCAAGGAAGCCAGAAGCAAGATTGCAGAATCTATGGATCTCTTAAGCTGATCTCAGATGTTATTTTTGCGTTGTCTGATAAACAATGAGAAGCCATAATTTCACATGTGGTAAAGATTAAAATATGTTGAGATTTCTTTAGTCAAAATTCTGATGTTCCCTTGAAAATATTTGCAAGAAAATGTCAATTTTGGTTCAAGAGATGTCAGTTTTACGCATAGGCCAGAGTATGAAGTGCTTGCAAAGGCTTCTCTAAGGTTTACAGGGTTTTGCTTTTTTGGATTCCAAGTTGAGAAATCTCTACGGCTTTTATGACCTTACTGGTCTTACTCTCACACATGTTTTTCTTCTCAATAGTGTCTGTAAATCATTTATAGAAATCCCCATAACTGGAAACTGTCAATGTGATAATTATTACTGGCTTTTCATGTGACTACCATATATACTTGCGTGTAACAAGCATATAATTATCTTATCTATTGCATAATGTATGATCTTAATTCTTTTTAAGTTTCAATCCTTTGATCTGATTGTCTATCACTTGTGTTATGCAGTTTTGAGGGCCATAGAGAAAGTTTATAGATAGAAATAGCATAACATTCATAGCGACGGTTTAACAAACGACATTTAAAGTTCTGACTCTTGACACAGAAGCAAACTGAAAGCATAACTAAACCGAAAGCATAATAATCCGTCTCTAAGTAGCTCTAGACTCTTGCAGACTTAATTGTAATAGGATAGGGGATAGATAGCGTTCATATATACGCCATTGTTGGAGTCTTGGAGACTTCAGTTGTTGAGAATCTGCACTTGGGGGCAATTCTGCTTCACCATGTTATTCCACCTGAACTGCGGACGCAAACTTCTTTCAGCTTCTTGCAGTTCGACGCAATCTTGAGTATGGATGCATCAGTGACACTTGGGCAGGAAGTAAGCCAGAGCACCACAAGATCAGGGCAACTGAGACAAGAAATGAAAACATTAAACACAATACGAGTGATATGTCTAAGATTCTATCATGCAACGCTTGGAATTATAAGTCTGGCTAAAACTGACGCGAGCAAACTTATAGCAGATCTCAACACCATGTATTACTACCCTGATCCATGATGACAAAAACTATCCTATCTAAATTGATTTATTGCACTTTCCTCTGTTCAGGTTCAATATTGTAATATACATGGCACATTGCAAGCATGCTCAGTTTCCTTTGAATTCTCTTGAGGAATCCATGATTTTATTTCCCACTTAAATGCAAATTTGTGATATACTACATAGCTAAAATCAAAATGCAGAACTAATATAGACAGTTTGACACAGTTAAACCGTAAACTTTATGGTTTAGTATACAAACGAAGTTTCTCGGGTAGATTAGACAGACTCATCAACATCATAATCATTTTCACTACATTGATTTTTTTCTGGAACCCATGAGGGCAAGACTCGCTTTTTAAAGTTTCTAGACAGAAAAAAAAATAAAACTAAAAGAAAAGAAGAGTGCAGTCACTTACTTATCAGCAACGTAGGAGATGGATTTGTCAGTGCAGAGCTTGATCTTGATACTCTTCAAGCCACCCTCGCTCCTATCGACAAAAGCCTGGAGAAGGGCGTCCATCTTCTCCTCCATGGCATCCCAGTCGAACTCACCAGAGGCCGGAAGCGGAGCAGTGCGAGTTCCAAAGTCAAAGGCACTGTAAACGGCCATGTTTCCAGATTTCGACCATGGCTTGCAGACTTGCATTGGGCCGTCCAACATCTCATCAACAGTTAGCTTCGAGAAGACTTCGAGCAAGCAATCAGGTGTTAAGTTAGCCCACTCACTCGAACTTTCGGATCCCTTACTACCCTCGTTGCTCATTTTCGTTGCACTCTTTGTTTTTTTTTTCTCTGTTTTTTGTTTTTGTTTTTCGTTTTTGTTTTTCGTTTTACTCTGTCTGTTGATAATCGACTAGCTTTATATAGATATTTTGTGAGCAATGAAAATATTGAAATGTTGGAGTTTTTAAAATTACAATTTTAGAACACTTCTTTCTGTTTTTGCAATAAGAGAGCTTGTGCTTTTCCGCATGTTAAAAAGCTTAGGCAAGTAAGACCAGAGAGTTGAATACGTACACTGACGAAATTAGTACATCTGTCTGACTGTTACCAGTGAAGTTTAAAATATTTGTATCTGATTCCTTTATCGACATAATATATATTTATCAGATTCTAATATTTTGTGTATCTGCGTAACATAAGTTATATGTATCCTATCCAAATTTCGTTTTAGGTCATTTTAGTAAAACATGTATAAAAAAAATCTATCAAGATAGAATGATGAATATCTGGTCCAACGGTCATGTTATGACTCAATTGGTTTTTTCTTATCGAGGACCAGATGATCTCCTTTCCACAGTAATGTTTAGTTTTTTTCCCGTATTCTTAAGAGGAGCTGAAGATACAATCACCAAGATATAAAGAAATTAGAAACTGTTTAGTATGAACAAGAACAATCACTACTAATAGTAGTCTACTATATATATCGATCGTTCAAACCAAACTTTTAATCACGAATATAACTTTCTTTTAATGTGATCTACTCACTTTTTTTTTTGTTATTAATTATCATTATATATTAGCAACACTTTTATTTATTTAAATATCCAGGGAGAAACGCTAATATGTTATTTTGGAAAATGTAAAAGTATGTTTTCTTGTAAAAAAAAATGTGTTTATGCCTCATGATAAAAAAAATGTTCTCACGTAATTAATTTATTTTTCCATCATGATTATTAGCTTACCCTACATGATGTATAAGATATTTTATGATCGTATTTATATCAGATGAGGACGAATCGATGTAACGAATTGTGTGTGAATTTTTGAAAAAAGAGAAAAAAAAAAAAAAAAAGCAAATAGCGGGACTGTGAGTCAAAGTTGAAAACGATCGACTAGGCGTACTTTCTTTATGCCACATTGATGAATGTATGATTCTAGTGTAACTAAAAAGTAAGAACACGCAAAATTGATGAGTTTAAAATGATTCAGTTTTTTTTTTTTTTTTTGTTGGACAAACATATGTTTCATTCTATTAAAACAGAACAGAATATACAAATAAAGGATCAAAATTTAATACATAACAAAGAGAGATAGAAGTAAATAGAGGTCATCGAGATTGTAGTCTTGAGAGCTGTGCGCCAAATCCTAGTAAAGGTTTTAGAATATATGAGTTCAAGCAATAACGATGCAGCTTCCAAGAGCAAGTCGATGGAAGAAGAGGTGACCACTGTCTTGTATCGAAGACCAAGTGGTGTTGAAATAGCCAAAGTTGAGATGCTCACCGAGGTGAGGATGTCTACCCGAAGGATAGCTTTGTCATGAGGTCGAGCAGGGTTGAGGATACTCTGGTTGAGGGTCAGTAGAGAGTTGAAGGAGGTGAATGGATTCGATGTAAATCTATGGAAGTTGTAGTGGTAACACCCACTCCATGGAGATGGGTCATAATGCCATGGTACTTCAAGAGCTTAGGGAATAAAGAGTTCACAAAGGAAGCTAAAACCAGGATACACAAGCAAAAAGTTTGGAACCGTAATATAAAAGATGGATCCTCTCTGCCATGAAAATGGTGATCAAGAATTCCACACAGATTACACATACGGTGAGACACTGATAGATAGAACACAAACCTGGGCTTCAAGCGGGAGGATGGCTGCAGGGTAATGAGAACAATAAGGCTCACCAAAGAAGCTACTAACTGGTGCAAAATAAACATGTAAAGCCACAACAAACCAGGTGGATCCTCTCTGCCATGAAAATGGTGATCAAGAATTCCACACAAGGTGTTTAAAAATTTAGACACGGACAAGGGAACAATAGACCTGAGCTTCATAAAGGGGGATGGGTTTTGGGGTTTAAGTAAAGCTTGGTAAATCCAGTTTTTGAAGCCAACAGACAATGTCACAAAATGAGCAAGTACCATAGTTCCGACAAACCCTTAGAACATCCAAGACAACCTAGCTAAATGGGTTCTCTGATGCAGTCTTCGGACACCGAGGATAGCCAAAGAGACTAGATAAAGTTGATAGGATAACAGGGGGTTATAAAGTGAGAACCTGGGCTTTTGAAGGTTGGACAAGATCTTGCATTCGATGTGGTAGTCCAATAGCAAAAGTAGATCTGTCGAGCCCCAGGGGTGTCTGGGATTCAAGGCGATAGTCCAATATCGGAGAAAACGCAATGCTCTGAAAGTTTCCTCACCAACCGCCGTCTCCGTCTCTGCCTGCCAGGGCTCGGGTGACTTTGTCGTAGAGGGGACTGTAGAGACGATTACCATTCAGGATCTAGAGTTAGAAGAGAAAAGGGACATGATTTTCGCCGGTAGTGAGGCTGGGTCGGGGTTACAGATAGAAGAGATTGTCAGTCTCCTCCAACCGCTGTGTTGGGTGATGCGCGAGCCTATGCCTGGATCCGATTGAGTGAAGTGGGTAAGCGAAGGTTGCAAAAGAAAACTCAAAAGGGAAAAAAGAAATTGAATAAGAGGTCTAAGAAAACAGGGAAAGCAGAGAAAGAAAGCTAATGTCGAGATACCCCGACGCCGATGAGCAATAGCCCCACCGGCATCGGAAAATTTTGTCGGTAGCGGCACCTCGATATTCGAGCTTGGGAGAGAAAGTTTCTTAAATATGCTTCCATGGATCCTTTACTTATTTTTGTATGTAAATATTGAATGGAAAAAGAAAAGGAGAAACATGGCTGTTTAAAACGACTCAGTAAAAACTAAAATTCAGAAGATTCAGTAAAACCCATCATATCTAAAAGGGTGGAGATGTGGAGTCAACTTTGAAAACGACTGGGGTACTTTCTTTGCCACATGATATACTGTATACAGTATATATTAATTGGTTTGTATAAAGTAAAAGTAAAAACACGCATATTGGATGAGTTTAAAACGACTCAGTAAAATTCGTTTGCTAAAAGATTCTACGAAGACTATGATCATAATTCTGTTACTGTGGACAGTACCTTTTCGTCATTCTCTTAAGTAAGTGAGGGATATTAAACCGAACCAAACCACGTTGATCCTTTTAAATTGAAAAAAAAAAAGTATATTAAAAAGTTAAAGGTAATATGTATAGTGGATATAACGGCAATATATATTCTTTCTTGGTTTGCAACCTTTCCGGCTTTCCCCATGTCACATGCATGGACCAAGAGAGCTGTATTGTATGCCTCCTAAGTCCTAACCAACACAAACATAATACCCGATCCATTCTTTATATTTTTCTTTTTTTGGATAAAGGGGTTTCTAACCCATTCCAACTTTGTAATGAGGATGTTAGAAATCAACACATTTATGATAAGTAAGCAAAAGAAATGGGTTAGAACCCCCTTTATCCAACAAAAGAAAAAAGATTAATATTTTCTAAACAAAAATATTAAATGGGTTAGAAACCCTTTTTTCGTGTTAACCTACGCTAAAATCAATAGAGAGTTTAGGAGTACCTAAACAAAAGGAAAAAGATTAAGGGGTGTATTGAAACTATGATTTTGGAGAATTTTATAGGAAATTTGTAATCTTGATAGATTTTAGGGAAGTTGATATGATTTTCTGTAAAAATTTTTCAAATTCCACCTTAAACCATGAATTTGAATTTCCGTATTTTTAACTAAACAAATCCTCTCAAATCCTGTAGAATCCCTAAAATTCATTAAAATCTAAATTCACAAACTGTTTTGAATAAAAGTGTATTTTAAAGTAAAATTTTAAATTATCATTTTAATAACAGTGGATTTTAATAGAATTTTTAAAATTCATGATTGAATAGCATATGATTAATAAATTTTACACAAATCATTTAAAATGTCAAGTTGAATACACCCCCTAATAGTTTAACATGTTATATTGGAATGATTTAATTTTAGTTTGAATTAAACATTCGAAACCCATGAGAGTGAAGTGTTTCATGAGCTTCTTATGGATATTGTGGTGTTTTGTTTGGAAACCTCTTATCAATTATCTCTTCTTCTTTTTTTTCCTATTATTTAATTTTTTATAGTGTTAGATATTCTCTTAGACCATCTTTACTAGGAAGTACTCTATGGGTTTCTCTCACATTTGGGCCCAATTTGTGAATAAAAAACCCATTTATGAGTCCAAAAGAAGAGTATCGGTGTTGTGGGAAGGAATCGGAGCAACCGATACTCTACCAAATAAATATTTAAAAAATTCTTCTCTCTCTCGACGAAGCTTCAAGTTATGGCTGAACCAAATCAGATCCCACGGAAGAGGATGCGATTCTCGTCTCCTTCAGCTACAGAGATCCTCGCTACTAAAAAATCATTGCATCACCAGCGAATCGCATCTCAAACTGTTAACCGATCTCGCGTCCATCATTCATCACCGTCACTCTCCGGAATCATGCTTTTGATCCTTGTGTTTTAGACTGTATAGGGATGAACCATCTTTGTGTTTTAGATTGTAGAGGTAATCATGCTTTTGATCCTAGTTGAACAAACAATAACACTTGACGGTTTCTTAGGAGTATAGCTGAATGTCAAAATACGAACTTTTTAGTTTACTTGTTCATTCAGATGACTATTCCACAATGGGTTTGGTTGATTTATCTGTGCTTGCGTCTTTTGTTAGCTCTTGTGGGTTTTGGGAGTTAATCCTTGTTTATTGACTCTTGTTGTCATTTGAAAAGCTGTGACATTTCCTCGAGTTCTTTGAAATAGGTCTTCCTCTGTTTTCTTCGTTTGTGTGATTGGATTTTGGAATTGTTGGAACTTGTAGGTGAAGAGGAAGATAGACTTGGTTTATGGCGGAGGAATTGTTGGCTTGATGGGTTTGATATCCAGGAGAGTCTATGAAGGTGGTTTCCATGTACTCGGGTTAGTTTTAAGAGTCTCCAAACAGGCTTTGTAACTCTCTCAATCTCCTTCATTTCCAAACTTCTTTGATGGGTTTTTGATTGGATTCTCTTGTGATTGCAAGATCATTCCCAAAGCTTTGATGCCTATTGAGGTATGTATCTTTTTCCCCTATGAAGTAGCAAACTTGGCTGGAGTTTTGAAGTTTTATCTAGCTCTTGGTTCTTGTCTGCGTTCATATGATTTAAGATCAGGAGAGAAACAATGTTCTTGATTTTTGTTTCTAGTTAAATATGAGGATTGTGAGACCTTTTTCACCTCAATCTCATGAATTGGATTTCTTCAGATATCTGGTGAGACTGTGGGAGATGTACGAGTTGTTGCAGACATGCACGAGCGAAAGGCTGCAATAGCACAAGAAGCTGAGGCCTTCATTGCACTCCCTGGTGAGAAAACATATTTTACTAATTAATTCTAGCAAGTTCTAAAACTGAAAGTTTTGGTCTTGATAATCACGGGTTATATCGTTACAGGAGGTTACGGAACAATGGAGGAGTTGCTGGAGATGATAACATGGTCACAAATTGGTATCCATAAGAAGACGGTATTTTAACATGTACTTTGATCGGTCGTCGAAGCAGTAGGCTACTAATACCTCTGCTGATTCGTTTGAAATTGTTTATGCAGGTTGGTCTATTGAATGTTGATGGATACTATAACAATTTGCTTACTTTATTTGACACTGGTGTCGAAGAAGGTTTTATCAATCCCGGTGCACGTAATATTGTGGTTTCTGCTGCAACAACCAAAGAGCTTTGGAGAAGATGGAGGTACGTTAACTTGGCCTTCCCTTTTTCTTCTTGTTATGAGGTTTTCTATCTTATAGAGAATAAATTATTGGTTATCTCATAGTGAACACAATCTCCTTGATGCTAGACATTTTTGGTATCATAGTGTAAAACATAATCTTGGTAGGAGTATGTTTAAACTGCAGAGTCCACCAATATTGTTTCTGCAACTTACGCATACTCTTGTCAGGAATATACTCATTCTCACAAGCATGTTGCATCGCACGAAAGCTGGAAAGCCGAAGAACAAGAAAACAAGCAGCAATAAAAGCACTATTATTGTTAGCATATTCTACTTTCATTTCAAATTTAGTCTCTAATTTATTTGCAGAATCTACAATGTGTATAAGAAAAACTCAAATCTTATTGCAATATGAAACAGCAAATTGGATCCCAATATGAAAATGTTGTTGATTATGTAAAAGATTGAGCAACCTTCTTTGGGTTCTCTAGTAAAGGAATGATTTTGCAAAAATACTCTTAGAGTTGTTTTACTTAAATTAGTATTAATTATATGATAGATTAATTTGAGAGTAACTTAGGAGAGGTAATCCACTAATGACGCTCTTAATAACCTCCCAATGGAGGTGTTCTTAAAGAGATATGCCAGAAAAGAAGTTTCGGTCATAAAATTAGATTAATACAAACATTTTACCATTTAAAAGTTATACATATTGCAACTTATAAATCCAGTTTGATTGTATATATTTCATTAATGAAATTAGAAATGGTTTCTTACAATTTTAAAAAAAAATCTGTGTAACTTGGTTGTTAATTTATAGAGGAATTATTACAAACAGTAATCTGAAATTTTAACTGTTTAAATTTCTTTTGGTCTGATATCAACGTTTTGATATTTGCTTCATAGTTCATAATAGAGTTTTTAGCATTTATTTAGTACATACTGACTTTAAAGAACATCCTTTAGTTGATATTCTGACTTTTTCCCCGTTTCTTCCGTTAAGACTTCTAACTAAATATGAAGAATTGACAAATACTGTCAGTTGGCTTTATGATTTATCTATGGTTTTTTCTCTGCTTCTTATCTGCAATCCGCGAAGTGCCAGAAGTATCCGTAAATCAATCATTATGAGTTAAAGTGTCTCATTTACAACAAAACAACAGAAGTCCTCCAAAAGCAGTGGTCAATTTTTAAAACCCAGTCAACATATATGTATATATATATATATAGCAAACTTGTCCCCCATTATCAATACAACTCTTTTTGTCCTGAATTATTGATTTTCTATCTTTTTATTTTGTTTTTTACAAAAGCTTATTTTTTCATACAATAATTACTACAGTACAATATTTTTGCTACATAACTAATTGTTTTTCTTTTGCAAACGTAATTTCATTTATAAATTAAAGCTTACCATATCTTATTAGGTTTTAAAAATTTTATGAAGGGTTTAACAAAGAAATATA
>NC_025694.1:4803508-4818082 GCF_000633955.1 Camelina sativa
ATATATATATATATATATATATATATTATGAAGGGGATAGTAGTATTGGAAAATCAATAAAACTAATAAATTGATGAGAGTAAGGAATACAAACTGTTTATCAAGAATTATCATTAGAATCTCATGAGAACAAAGTTTTCTGATCTAAGATAAATCTAAATTAATTATACATTTAAAATAATGGTAAACTTCCAGTAAACTCTTAAATAATTATCTGTTTGGTCGACAAAAAAAATGGTAAAGTTCCTAAATTATCATATTGGACGTTTATCAACAATATTCCATCACATTCGTGATTCTTCTATAATCATATATTTTATTATTTCCATAATCTTGATTTATTGTCTAGACTGTTTTGATCGGTCGATCTCATCGATCTTACCAAATAAAAAACCAAGTCGGAAGGATCTTACCAGTTACCAAATACATACAACTTTAATATTATGTAATAAATTAAAAAGAACTGACCTATAGTCGGAAGGATCGTTCCGGCGATCCAATCATCCAATGGATTGAGGTTCGAGA
The DNA here is from genome assembly GCF_000633955.1 of Camelina sativa. Taxonomy (NCBI): domain Eukaryota; kingdom Viridiplantae; phylum Streptophyta; class Magnoliopsida; order Brassicales; family Brassicaceae; genus Camelina; species Camelina sativa. The sequence continues at coordinate 4,804,034 of NC_025694.1, forward strand.
TATTATTAAATTTTAGTCAGATCCGGCTTTGATTTGACAAACAATATAAAAGAATATTAAAATATTCATTATATAAATACTTGTCACGACTAATGTTGACTAACACCAACATCTAAACCGCAATATATATATATGTATTTTTTTTTTTTCGTTTTTAAAATAATAATAATAATTTATTGATTTATTTATTCTATTGAAGTATCTCGTGGGTTTATAGAGGTGATTTATCGTACCGTGCGTATCAATCAGTCTTGGCCGCATTGTCAAACTACACACGCCTCCCAGGAGGAGACAGACTCCTTCCCGATCGGTGATTCCAACTATAATCCCAGAAGGCGTCTCCTTCCAGATCTGTGCACATTCCAAAACTCTCATGTGAGTTTCACTAAATCTCTTCCGAAAAATAATGCTTTGTTTTTCCTTTTCATTTTTTTTTTGTTTCTTCTCATTGGAATTCTTAGTTTTGTTTACCGATCTGTTTGCTTGAATCTGAGTCCCTTGATGTAGTGTTAGCTTGGATTGATTATATATATATATATATATATATATAGGTTTTGGTGAAAGATGTAGACTTTAAGTTGATTCATAGATGCCATTGTGTGTTCAGAAATAGTTTGTGCTAAATTTTCCAGAATTTCTAAGTCACCCTTCTCTGGCTTTGGATAATTTTCTTCATTCGCTATTCTAGATTGCACNAGATTGCACAATTGTTATTAAATAGTTTTTTTTTTTTTTTTTTTTATCATGAACACAGTTCTTGTTGTTGATTCACCACCCATAATTTCAGATTAGAGTAGATGATCATGTGATTATATATATATTTGTGCAGAATGAAGGCTCTTATTCTCGTTGGAGGATTCGGAACCAGATTGAGGCCACTTACCTTCAGCATGCCCAAACCACTTGTTGATTTTGGAAACAAACCCATGATTTTGCATCAGGTAGGTAGCTTCTTCTTCTTCTTCTTTCACAGTTTGATTGACGCAGGAGTGACTGATGTTGTATTATTAGTTTCTTCTTTTTGTGTTTGTATTTTGTAGTAACCGTTCATCATTTGTATTTGATTCCTTGGTGCACCTCTAATTTTCCCAGTTTCTTCTGTTCTCATTATGATGCATTCGCAGATTGAAGCTCTAAAAGCTGCTGGAGTGACTGAAGTTGTGTTAGCTATCAATCATCAACAACCAGATGTAACATATACTATCTTCCGTAACCACAATCTTACGATTCATTATTCCGTGTAAATTATTCATCCTCCTCCTTTCTCTTTTGGTATTTTTTATATCTCAGGTCATGTTAAATTTTGTGAAAGAATATGAGAAGAAGCTAGAGATTAAGATTACGTTTTCCCAGGAAACTGAACCGCTTGGGACAGCAGGGCCTCTCGCGTTGGCTCGGGATAAGCTTGTCGATGAATCAGGCCAACCCTTTTTTGTACTAAACAGCGATGTTATCTGCGAATACCCGTTGCTCGAGATGATCGAATTCCACAAGACTAACAACGCTGAAGCTTCAATTATGGTGACCAAGGTGAACAAATAACATTTTATGCGGTTTTTTGAAGTTGAACCATTTATCTGTTAATAACTTTGATACTTCGTGCCTTCTATATTAACAGGTTGATGATCCTTCCAAGTATGGTGTGGTGGTTATGGAAGCAGCTACTGCGAGAGTTGAAAGTTTCGTAGAGAAACCGAAACATTTTGTGGGGAACAAGATAAACGCTGGGATATACCTCCTGAACCCATCTGTTCTCGACAGGATAGAGCTGAGACGGACTTCGATTGAGAAAGAAATATTCCCTAAGATAGCCGCAGAGAAGAAGCTTTGCGCGATGGTCCTACCTGGCTTTTGGATGGACATTGGTCAACCGAAAGATTACATAACCGGGCAAAGCTTGTACCTGAATTCTCTAAGAGAGAAAGCTTCTCAGGTATTGGTTACAGGGGATAACATAATTGGGAATGTTCTTGTCGATGAAAGTGCGGTCATAGGAGAAGGTTGCTTGATCGGACCTGATGTGGTGATTGGTCCGGGATGTGTGATTGATTCAGGTGTTAGATTGTTGGGTTGTACTGTAATGCGTGGAGTTTGGATCAAGGAACATGCGTGCATCTCTAACAGTATCGTCGGATGGGATTCGACTGTTGGAAGGTGGGCTCGGGTTGTTAACGTAACGGTTCTTGGCAAAGATGTTCATGTTGCCGATGCAGAGGTTTACAACAGCGGCTCTGTTATCGAAGAGCAAGCGTCTGTGAAACCGGAGATCGTCATGTGACTTTTATATTCAGTATCCAGAACTTCTGTTGTATCCGTATTAGTCTTCTCGTTTAATCTATGATGACTAGCATAATAAAAATGGGTATGTAATTTGACATAAGTGTGACTTATTTATTTTTATTTCGGTTAAAGACATAATGCCTTTAATAACGCATTATTTTTTTATCAGTAATCACATTAGTCAACTTCAAATGGGAGCATAACTGAATGTACAGTTTAGAAGGAAGACGGAGTAAGGATGGTCGGTTAGGTCTATTGAGGTAGTAAACACAATCTCAAGTTTCTTGATCAAGTTTCCTCTATTTTTTATGGCCTTATTGGGTCTTACAATTAAGACTCTTAGACTATGTGCAATGAGACTGTTGAATTTATATTCCAACTGTTAAATCTTCACAATGAGACTGTTGAAAAAACAAAAAAATCATGTGGATTAATCAGTGTTGAATTGAAAAAAAACAGAGTTGGGTGTCAGATATTGATTGGATTGTGTATTTCACACACATGTTGGACGAATGAAAGTTTTTTTTTGTTTTTTTCTTTAAGATTATGACTCTCGTTAAATTGTAATTCACAGTTCTAATTTTAGAGATTTTTATCTCGTCATATCTATTTAGGATCAATTATTATATAACAAATAATGTTTTTCTATTTAAAATTTATAACTTTTTTAACTCTATAAATAGACATTTGGTTCATTTCGTTCAGACAAATAAATAAATAACCATTTCTACCATATTTTTTTTATTATTCTCCAATAAACTTTTGTTTTCTATCTTTGATTTTTTTTTTTTTTGTGAATTGGATTATAACAATAATCCTATTCAAATGCTACTAATTTTCCTTTTCCGTATCGAAATTCCAACAATAATTCCACGCAAAATTCTACTAATTTAATTTAATTTAATTCAATTTTAGTTGATATTTTAAAATTAGTCTAATTGTTATTAATATGCAATCACAAAAATAAAAGTATATGTAAACAAATATGAAATAAAAATTATGGGGTAGAGTGTTGAATTTATTAAATAAATCCATGATAGTGTTCAAAATTTAGATGAGTGTTGAATGATTATATGAAAGAAAAAGAAAATAAAGTGGAATGTTAAAAAGTGAAAAAATAGAGTTTTATTTAGTCTTTTACTTTTTTACAGTCTTGCACATGTTTTTTTTTTATATTATTCTTAATATTTTGTTAATCCCATATAGATAAATTGACAAAAACATTCCCCGATGTTTGTTTTCAGCTACCACACATATACTTATGTAGCATAGTGGAATGATTAGATACCATTTAAAAGTTAATTAAAAATAACTTGTTAACGACGTTCAATGCGAAACAATTTTTTTTTTTTTTTTTAAATAGACTTTTTACAATTGATTTACTTACATAACAATTTCAGTGTATAGATAATAGTTATATACTAACGTTGAAAAGGATGAGAGACGTGACGGCAGAAAGAGCGGGTGGACCCGACCCGGACGGCACGGAGACACTTTCAGTTTCTTCTTCTTCTTCTCAAAATCAAATTTTTATTTTCAATGTTATGTCTGAAACGGCTTCTTCGTCTCCTCCCACCATTTCTCACTTTCTTCTTCTTCTTCTTCTTCTTCATCCATCTCGTCTCCGTCTGATTCGGCTTGTGACTTCTTTCAACCGTCTTTCTCCCTCTTCTTCTTCGTCTTCTTCAACGGTATGTATATCATTACATTCCCTTTCAATTTTCTTAGTCTATCATTGTGTGGAGGAATGATGTTGGTTTTGTACTTCTCAATTTACTAGATTTTTGTTGACAATTTTTCCTTTTTTTTGAGATTGTGCCGTTCTGATGTTGAAACTGTCTCCTTTGAAGTCTTTAGATGTTTATGTTCTAAACCCATTAACGGAAAATGATTTTAAGAGGGAATTTAGAAACAAAGATCGCATTTTTTTTGGTTTTTTTATATTGATTTTTTTTTTTTTTTTTTTTTGGAGTTTGGTGCTTCAAAAATGGTTATGATCATAATTTGTTTTATTACAATTGTGTGAGGAAACAGGTTTGGGATTCATGAGTTGAGTCACAAGGAAAAAAGCATGTTAAACTGTGCCCAAAAAGCAGTGAAATCACAAGTTATCAGTGGCCAACGAGAGAAGTTTGTAAGGTATAAAATGATTCTCATTATTGTATATTGGTTGATCACATTAATGGTACCATGATGATGATAACAATTTAGCCCAAAAAAGGCCATTCCTTTACTTCAGATTTGAAAATAAAAGTATATCTTTAGTTTATTTTGTTCTTCACAGGTTGGATAGTATGGATTCTAGGTACTCCCAGACTTCTGATGCAGGTCTAAACAGATGCACACTCAATCTACAAGGACCAACACGTGGTGCTTCTCAGGGCAACAATGCATCTTCTGGTTCTTTCAAGAAAGGGTTTAGGAGAGGTTCTAAAGGTCTTTGGTCTCTAGGAAGATCAATTGGTTTGGGGGTTTCGAGGGCGGTTTTTCCAGAAGATCTTAAAGTTTCAGAGAAGAAGTTTTTTGATCCACAGGACAAGTTTCTTTTGCTCTGCAACAAGCTCTTTGTTACTTCTTGCATTCTCGCTGTGTCTGTGGATCCTCTCTTCTTGTATCTTCCATTCGTTAAGGATAATGACAAATGTATTGGTATAGACCGGAGATTGGCTATCATAGCTACTACGCTGCGGACAGTTATCGATGTGTTTTATCTTTTTCACATGGCTCTTCGGTTTAGAACAGCTTTTGTCGCCCCTTCTTCCCGTGTATTTGGGCGTGGCGAGCTTGTGATCGACCCTGCACAGATAGCTAAACGGTATTTGCAGCAGTACTTCATAATTGACTTTCTCTCTGTGCTTCCACTTCCACAGGTAAAATTAACAGATATGTCTCCTCAGTGTTCTTTTATCTTCATTGTTTTTTCTTGTTTTCAAACGTTGATGACTAGTTTATGTTATTTGTTGGGTTTTGTCAGATTGTAGTTTGGAGATTTCTTTACACCTCTAAAGGTGCAAGTGTGCTGGCAACAAAGCGGGCGTTGCGATCTATCATATTACTTCAATACATTCCGAGATTCATTCGGTTGTATCCTTTGAGCTCAGAGTTAAAGAGAACAGCTGGTGTTTTTGCTGAAACTGCTTGGGCTGGTGCAGCTTATTATTTACTACTCTACATGCTCGCAAGTCATGTTAGTACTTATTATTTTTGGTACCTTTTCCTCTTATATCCTCGAAAAATCCATTCTTAACTCTATTGTTTTTGCACTTTTGTTTTATCAGATTGTTGGGGCTTTATGGTACTTATTGGCCTTAGAACGCTATAATGGATGCTGGAGCAAGGTTTGCAGTATTAGTGAGAACAACTGTACCAGAAACTTCTTGTTTTGTGGTAATGAAAAGATGGATGGTTATGCAGCTTGGAGTACCATCAAAGACTCTGTTCTTCAAATAAATTGTCCAGTTAATACAACTGATGGTGATAATCCTCCTTTCGATTTTGGAATCTACTTAAGAGCCCTGTCCTCTGGCATTGTCTCATCTAAGAGCTTTGTCTCCAAGTACTTCTTCTGTTTATGGTGGGGACTTCAGAATCTCAGGTACGTAATGCTAAAAGAGTTTTTGTCTTTTCTTATACTGTCATTGTAATAACAAGTGTCTGTTGCATTATTAACCTCGTTAATGTCAAATGCAGCACTCTTGGTCAAGGGCTTGAAACCAGTACATACCCTGGAGAGGTTATCTTCTCCATAGCACTTGCCATTGCTGGCCTTCTTCTCTTTGCTCTTCTCATCGGAAACATGCAGACTTATCTTCAATCTCTTACAATCCGACTTGAAGAAATGAGAGTGAAAAGACGTGATTCAGAACAGTGGATGCATCATCGAATGCTTCCACCGGAACTGCGGGAACGGGTCAGGCGATATGACCAGTACAAATGGTTGGAGACACGCGGAGTAGATGAAGAGAATTTGGTTCAGAACCTCCCAAAAGACCTGAGAAGAGATATCAAACGCCATCTCTGTCTGGCTTTGGTTAGGAGGGTAAGTCAAATCTTATTATAAAAGCCTTTCTCTAATCTTGATTCATAAATGAAGTCATCTTGTTTTTTTTTTCTAATGGAAAGGTTCCACTGTTTGAGAATATGGATGAGAGGCTGCTTGATGCAATCTGTGAGCGGTTGAAGCCATGTCTTTACACAGAGAACTCTTATATGGTTCGGGAAGGAGACCCGGTCAACGAGATGCTCTTCATTATCCGTGGTCGGCTTGAGAGTGTTACCACAGATGGTGGGAGAAGCGGTTTCTTCAACCGCAGCTTGCTTAAAGAAGGAGATTTCTGTGGGGAAGAGCTTTTGACATGGGCACTTGATCCCAAATCCGGTTCCAACTTACCGTCCTCTACTAGAACCGCAAAGGCACTAACTGAAGTAGAGGCTTTTGCTTTGATAGCCGATGAGCTCAAATTTGTGGCTAGCCAGTTTAGGAGACTACACAGCAGGCAAGTTCAGCACACATTCAGATTCTACTCACAACAATGGAGGACTTGGGCTGCTATTTTCATACAAGCAGCGTGGCGACGATACGTGAAGAAGAAGAAACTTGAGCAACTCANATGGATGGTTATGCAGCTTGGAGTACCATCAAAGACTCTGTTCTTCAAATAAATTGTCCAGTTAATACAACTGATGGTGATAATCCTCCTTTCGATTTTGGAATCTACTTAAGAGCCCTGTCCTCTGGCATTGTCTCATCTAAGAGCTTTGTCTCCAAGTACTTCTTCTGTTTATGGTGGGGACTTCAGAATCTCAGGTACGTAATGCTAAAAGAGTTTTTGTCTTTTCTTATACTGTCATTGTAATAACAAGTGTCTGTTGCATTATTAACCTCGTTAATGTCAAATGCAGCACTCTTGGTCAAGGGCTTGAAACCAGTACATACCCTGGAGAGGTTATCTTCTCCATAGCACTTGCCATTGCTGGCCTTCTTCTCTTTGCTCTTCTCATCGGAAACATGCAGACTTATCTTCAATCTCTTACAATCCGACTTGAAGAAATGAGAGTGAAAAGACGTGATTCAGAACAGTGGATGCATCATCGAATGCTTCCACCGGAACTGCGGGAACGGGTCAGGCGATATGACCAGTACAAATGGTTGGAGACACGCGGAGTAGATGAAGAGAATTTGGTTCAGAACCTCCCAAAAGACCTGAGAAGAGATATCAAACGCCATCTCTGTCTGGCTTTGGTTAGGAGGGTAAGTCAAATCTTATTATAAAAGCCTTTCTCTAATCTTGATTCATAAATGAAGTCATCTTGTTTTTTTTTTCTAATGGAAAGGTTCCACTGTTTGAGAATATGGATGAGAGGCTGCTTGATGCAATCTGTGAGCGGTTGAAGCCATGTCTTTACACAGAGAACTCTTATATGGTTCGGGAAGGAGACCCGGTCAACGAGATGCTCTTCATTATCCGTGGTCGGCTTGAGAGTGTTACCACAGATGGTGGGAGAAGCGGTTTCTTCAACCGCAGTTTGCTTAAAGAAGGAGATTTCTGTGGGGAAGAGCTTTTGACATGGGCACTTGATCCCAAATCCGGTTCCAACCTACCGTCCTCTACTAGAACCGCAAAGGCACTAACTGAAGTAGAGGCTTTTGCTTTGATAGCCGATGAGCTCAAATTTGTTGCCAGCCAGTTTAGGAGACTACATAGCAGGCAAGTTCAGCACACATTCAGATTCTACTCACAACAATGGAGGACTTGGGCTGCTATTTTCATACAAGCAGCGTGGCGACGATACGTGAAGAAGAAGAAACTTGAGCAACTCAGGAAAGAAGAAGAAGAAGAAGAAGGAGAAGGATCGGTTACTAGCATCAGGGCAACGTTCCTGGCGTCAAAGTTTGCTGCAAATGCACTTCGTAAAGTTCACAAGAACCGCATTGAAGCTAAGTCTACAAAAGAACTTGTGAAATATCAGAAGCCTTCAGAGCCTGATTTCTCAGCTGATGATCCTTCTTGACCATATTTACAAAAAAAAAAAAAAACACTAATGTCTATGAACGCGTTTAACTTGTATAACTCAGATTGAATTTTATTGTTTGATTTGTGCTACAACATTAAGATTTAAGAAGATAAAGAAAAAGGTGGTAATATAAATGACAGTGATTGTTTTATTCATCTCTTTCTGTCTGATAAAGAAAAAATACAAAGTAAATTGTAGGATCATCGAGAAATGATAACAAATTAAACTTGCTCGGATCGACCTTTGAGAAAGGTTTTGCAGAGCTTCTGCCATAGATCCCTGTCTGGTTGTGCAGTATTCATTGTACTCTTTGCCTTATCCGCAAACTCTTGCTGAAATCAAAAAACAGAAAAGATCAATAATCACATTACAATACTGATAAGTTAACAACATTGAGGACATAGACACATTCCAAATTGTTAATCTAGCCGAACACAGATCATAGAGAAGAAGGAACAAACCTCCATAAGCTTCATATTAAGGACACGGTCCACAATCTCAAACAGAATCTCTTTGTTATACTCAGGATGCCCTTGGATACAGAGCAAGTGGTCTCCAATCGAAAACATCTCTACCTCGCAAATCTCAGAAGAGGCAAGAACTGTAGCAGACTCAGGAAGCTCCAAGACTTCGTCCTGATGACATTTAATAATAGCTAAAGATGCAGGGACCTCCCCTCCAAAGTGACCTCGTAGCTTTTCATTGTCCTTAGCTATGCTAATCCTTCTAAGTCCCATGTCTGCACCTTTACGAGCCCTTCCTATTTTCCCACCTTTAACTCTAGTAATGATCTGATCACAACAACAACAATAACAACCCTAAATCAGATCATTCATCTACACACAATAGCCATCAGATCCAAAAATTACACATTCTTCTAAAACCCTAAATCAGATCCAAAATTAGGAAATTGTGAATACAAGAAACCTGGTGGCCGAAACAGATGCCGAGAACCTTCTTCTTCAACTCATCAAGCTTCTGACAAACCTCGCAAAGCTTAACAATCCAATCGGCGTCGGCGAAAGCATCGTGTGGACTACCACTGATGACGAAACCGTCGTACTTGTCTAAATCTTTCTCATCGGGAAAGTCACCGTCGATGACTCGGAAGAGATCCCATTGCTCACCTTCCTCGCCGAAAGTCGAAACGAAGACATTGAAGTAGCCACCGTAAGTCTTCTTCACGAAATCGGAGTCGCTCGTCGCGAGAAACAGAGCAAACCTCTTCTTCTTCTGCTCCACCATCACCATCTTCTTCTTCTTCTTCTTCTTCTTCAGAGATTACGGATGATGGAGACGAGAGAGAGATTTGGGAAATTTACCAAGAGACGACGGAGAGAACACGATCACACACGCCAAGTGAGATTTTTTTTTGGTTAAATAGAAAAAAAAAAACGGTTAATGGAGAGATTAGAGAAAACGTGAGGTGTTTTCAATAGCTGTCTAATTCTAGAAATCATTCATATTTTTAGTCATGGGGTTATGAGATTAGTGTTGTGTGGTACATTATCATTCATATTTTTTTCGAGTTACCAAAAAAAAAAAAAAAAAGTTAAGACTTTTATACCATAGATTTATTAAGACTTACTTTATTTGTACGTTTCCCACTAAATTATTAATGCTTTTTTGGTTTGAATTATCTCTTTTGTAAGTTGTAGTAACTGGCCGGTGCCAAACTGAAATATTAGTGTTGCCAAAAAAACAAACGACAAAAGAATCGTAATCACTGCCACTTCTTTTCCTTTTCTAGCTTGGGATTAAGAAATGTAATTACTTTGACCACATAAATATTGTGGCATTGCAATATCTCCACCCCACATCACTTATATATGATGGTGGAAATATCCAACAAGTTATAAGCAATGCAAAAAAAAAAAAAGGAATTTCTTAGAGAATAGAAATATTGTTTATTTGAGCTTTTTTTATTTATCCGTAATATATTTTAAAGTGTAGGTTGTTACATTACGTGATCACGATATGTGATCACTATACCATATTATAGTGTAGTTTTGAACTTGCACAAACGTAGCGGATTTATGAAAGACCATTATTGATATAGAGTATTAATTAGTACTTAAACCAAGTGGCTTCGTCCTTTCAAGAAATTCTTGCAAAGAATGTGCAAACGCCTCGTGTCTGGTTCGATCTTTTGTATCGTACGCTTAGCTCTCTCCACACATTCCTCCTACAAAAAAAATATTATATATTTAAATTAAACTATATATGTATAATATAGGATTAAAACCAAATGAAGATTGACGTTTTAAGCGAACCTCGATATATTTGGTCTTATGGACACGATCAGTGATCTCCAAGAGAATCTCCTTGTTGTACTCAGGATGGCCTTGAACGCAAAACAAATGATCTTCCACAGAGAATATCTCGACGTCACATTTGTCCGAGAATCCAATGACTTTGGCCGACTCAGGAGGCTCAATTACTTCGTCTCGGTGACATTCTATGATCAACAAATCCTCGGGAACTTCTTGACCAAAGTAACCACCCGGTTCGATCATTTCTTGAACGATTTTTATCTTACGAAGGCCTAAGTCTGGTCCTCTAAGAGCCCTTCCCACTTTTCCACCTCTTACTCTACATATTATCTAAATCCAAGAAAATGAAAACGTAAGATATAAGTTTTGAGAGTTAATTAGTTCTATATTTATAACCATGTATTGATGAAACTAATTCAACTAGCCACCTATAATCGTTTTTTCTTTGGTAAATCTATATTCTTACTAGATGCCAGTAAATATATTATCAAGATTATTTATCCAAATACCTTTTGTTATACATATCATTTAAAATCTCTTTAAAATCCTTATTTTTTTTCTGGCTATGATATATGATAATTGAGTGGTGACCCATCAAGAAAACGAAGATGTATGATAATTGAGTATAAGCTACAAAGTTCAAAAATATATATTATATAGTCTTCCTCTTTACCAGTCTTTTATTTGGTATATATTCTTTTCCATTGTCACAGTAGTTACATATAAATATAATGTAATAACATTTTCACTTTTTTTTTTTTCTGCATAACATTTTCACTTTTAAAAACAGAATTCCGCTTGGTGGTTTATATTGTTCTCAGTATATATATTCCACGCGAATGCGAAAACGTAGTAGTTCATATAGCACTAGAAGGCATGTTAATATACTAATAAAGTACTTAAAAGTTGAATAAAATTAATTAACTTGAAAATTGAATGAAATTAAAAATTAATTAAATTAAAAACTAAATTTATCTAGTCCGGCACTAGTCTACAAAACAGATTATGAAGTAGCAGCGTTTTAAGATATTGTGAATTACTTCCTTAGTAATTAAAAACCTATATGTTCTAGATCAACTAAGTAGGCAATGTATTAAATAATAGAAAGAAAATATATATATAAAAAAGCCATCGGATGATAATATATAATAATATCAAAACCTGGAGACCAAAGCATATGCCAAGAATTTTCTTCTTCATCACATCAAGTTTTTGGCAAACAGAGCAAAGCTCACTGATCCAATCCTCTTGTGCGAAAGCGTCATGTAAACTCCCGCTAATGACGAATCCTTCGTACTTGTCGAGATCTTCGTCGCGAGGAAACTCGCCATTGATCACACGGGAAAGATCCCATTGCTCTCCTTCGTCTCCAAAAGCCGACACAAAAACGTTGAAGTAGCCTCCATACGTCTCCTTGACGAACTCAGAATCTGGCGTGGCCTGAAACAGAGCGTATCGTCTTACCTGCTTCACCATTATGAGAGAGAGAGATGTTATTGATGGTGAGAGAATTGAGAATGTGTTAGGGCATATATGTAGGAAGGAGGAGCTAGACAACAGTATCGGTTTGGTCTATAAGAACCGGTTTTGATCGGTTTGGTCTATTGACCAAAACAGTTTTGAATTACTGTATAAGGCACATAACATTCTTTTAGCAACTGAATTTATTATGGATTAGAAATGTTGAAAACGTATACATCAAAGTATCTACCTGAGATCCATTTTTTCTAACTGGACAACGATTAGGATTTCCCTGTTTAATGTTGTTATACCACCAGTAGTGTGTGATTAGTTCGCATCATGTTAATAATATCCCACGTGTTTCTCGCGACGCGTATTTATTGGCTTTTGCGATTCTTTGTGAATTCCAATCATTGATATTTGATAGACGACACATGCTCACACACACACACACGCGCATACAAAAAAAAAAAAGTGAATATATCGTAAGTGTGAATGATAGGTTTATTACTAAAAGAATGTTATGTGCATTTTTATATATGTAAATGAATCAATGAATAGCTTAAAATTAAATCTCACCTAATATATATATTTTTTTAAAAATTGCTTAGCTTCTTCTTTTTATTTTTCTATTCGTGCGTGGATCTTTATTAGAGAACTTAGGGTAATTGAAAGAAACACGACTACGCAGAATCATGTGTTAAAGAAATAATACATTACCAACTAAATAGAAAAACCAAAATTAAGGAAAGCAGATCGGGTCGTTAGAACAGGGTTCTGGTCCTAAAACATTTTGGATTCACCTTTAACAGAACATAATGATTTTGGATTTACACAATCACAGTGAGCTGTTTCTTACAGTACAAACTTAGTTTGATCCTATTTTTCACGTGCATAATAATAGACTCATAATTTAAGAAAATTCTAAAATTGCTATTGAATAGCCTGGATCTAAATTAAACTATATAATAACAAAAAAAACTTGAATAAATAAATATTGAATAGACATCTTCTGTTTTAAAGAAAAATACACTGTTTGAGATGAATTATTGACATCTGGAGAATTGATAAAACACGAGATTCATGGTGTGGCGGATATCTCTAGCTAGCTGGAGGAGAGAGAATTCCGGAGGGGAGAGAGCATCTCGATATCTCTGTCGGAGCTCCATTAATTTAGTCATGGCAAAAAAGTTAAATATGCTTGCCATGATTGGGGACATCGACTACAAAGGTTTCTGGCTTGCTCTGTTCTGCAAATAACAGTCTACAGCCTTTGGCAGGAAGCATGGGGAGTCACCGCGGCCCGCTTCCTGTCTCATCCACGAGATTGATCGCCATATGAGGGATCACCTCTTAGCCATTGGACTCATGGGAGATCAACGCTATGCTACACGACTGCAAGCTTGGTTTGCCACTCGGCCTTAGTATTGTAATGTGTTAAAACTTTCTATTCTGCAAACTCTATTAGCACCTGATGCACTAGTTGTACCAAAGTATTTCTACTTTTGAATATAATTTAATATTTATTAAAAAAAAAAAAGTTAAATAATACATATATACATTTATGCGAAGTTCAGTTTAAATGGTGACACATCCATAATACCACTTATCACAAATTAGTGTGATATACATCTTAATCCTAATAAAATAAAAGCATGTTTTTGCTTCTTTAATTAAATTAAAATAATTAAAGTAGAGAAGGAATCTCGTTCTAGCTAAAATCCACTTTTGCTAATAGTGTAAGATATACACACTCTACAGAATTATTATTATTTTTAAACTTACAGAATTAATTATCACAAAGTGATATATTATAACTCGACAAGCATAAGTGAAGAATCAAATGAAAGTTTGACAGCGAGATGCAATATTTAAACCACGTTATCACAAAACAGTCCCACCAAGTTAAGAAGAATGATAAAACAGTATGGTATGATTTTTTTGACAAAATTGTAACATATAATGATTGTCCCATCATTTTCAGTTTGCTGTATGATTTTTTTTTTTTTTTTTTTTTTTT
>NC_025694.1:4818835-4833730 GCF_000633955.1 Camelina sativa
AAATTGTAACATATAACGACAGAAAACGATGTTACGTTACTACTGACCTACCTGTAGTGTATAGTGTCGTGAGCATGAAACCATAACATTTTTTAAGACTATGGGTGTTTTAAACTGTAGGTTAAAAACCACACCTATTGATTTAGCAGCAAATCAAGTTATCAATAGAAGAATTCTGAAAGTACATGCAGGTTTCTTTGATCATATTTTCTAATTTCATTTAACAAATTATGTCGGGAGGAAACTGAACTATGTAAAAGAAGTTTCTTACATTTTTCTATTTTCTTTTTGTTTGTAAACGAAGTAATACTAAAACAGATAATTTTCCACACACCATTCGTGTTCAACCGTAAACAATGTTTCTTCGAATTGATCAGACTTATTTAACTCGACTTATTAAGAATATATATATATAGTTGTTGACAAAAAGAATAACCGTATTTATAGGTTTTTAAATAATTTAGTTACTTAATTCATTTATTAGAGGTATTAAAGTATAACACAGAAATAAGTCACGCTGGAGATTAATAATAGGTTATTCTACTATTGAACAGGAATATGAAGCAAGTAATAAAAATCCATAAATGTTTCCAATATGACAAGAGCGCCAAATAGGTAATCTGGTAGTTACGTTAGTCGGAACTCTGCATGCCTTTGAGGAAGTTCTTGCAAATCTTCTCCCAAAGCTTCCTGTCTGGTCCCCTCTTCTCCATCGATGCCTTTGACGCATCCGCAAACTCTTGCTGCATACATAATTTTCATATTTCTTAGAAATATTCTACACTTTGTTTCTCATTAATATTTCAATCGATTCTTAAACATTTTATATTCATTCGATTCGATTCTTGCCACATGTGATGAGGTGTACTAAATTGAAATGACTAATCAACAACACCCTAGTTTATAGTTATTCTAATTCGATCTGGTGAATATTTTAATCCAGAATCCACCCATATATACTCTGTATCCAAGTTCTATAATTAATTCGCAATTTTTCTAATTAATCAGAGTTCAGGGAAAAAAAACAAACCGGGACGAGGCCTTGACCAAGAACACGATCAACAAGATGGAAGAGAATCTCTTTGTTATACTCAGGATGTCCTTGAATACAGAACAAATGATCCTCAATAGAGAACATCTCCACCTCGTAGTTTTTGGAGTAGGCAA
This sequence comes from Camelina sativa, assembly GCF_000633955.1. Classification (NCBI taxonomy): domain Eukaryota; kingdom Viridiplantae; phylum Streptophyta; class Magnoliopsida; order Brassicales; family Brassicaceae; genus Camelina; species Camelina sativa. The sequence continues at coordinate 4,820,003 of NC_025694.1, forward strand.
GCACTTTAGCAGTTTCTGGGAGCACCAAGACTTCGTCCTGGTGGCATTTGATGATCGCTATGGTCTCAGGAACCTCGTCTCCGAAGTAACTTCCTGGCGTAATCGCATCCTTCACGATGGTTATGTCTCCAAGCTTTAGTTCTGGTCCCTTCCTTGCTCTTCCTACTGTTCCTCCCCTTACTCTGGCTATGATCTAAACATTATTTAATCAACAACGTGCATTATGCGGTTTGATGAATCATCCCTAACACTAACACAACCCTCAAAACCACCTTTTTTGTCGGTTGGAAGGGAATCTTTAATCTTATTAATCAGATACATTATACCAAAGGTTATACATTACCTTTTAATCTTAATCAGATACTTAATCTTTTAATCCTTAGCCCATTTTCGAGATCCTAAGTTTTTTTTTTGTCATGCTTATTGAATGATCCACTAGTTTATTAATTAATGATGATGATGTACTTTGATCATTTCATATCTTCACGGAAATGGTCAATTAATCATTAATAAATTGGAAGGTGTTTCTCCAAACGAGCATCATTAACATTTCACTCAAGATTATGCAAAAAAAATGGGTTCAATTTAATATTTAGAAGCTTAGAACTAACAAAAATCATGAAATAAAAAAACAGGGGATGTTTATATGTATATATACCTATTCAAATTCACTAATAAAAATTGATTTTCTAACCAATAAGTCAAAATTAGATGACAACAAAAAAAGTCCAAAAAAAAAAAAGGAATGAAAAGAACCTGGTGACCAAAGCAGATGCCAAGAATTTTCTTCTTCATCTGGTCGATCTTCTTGACAAGATCACAGAGCTTAAGGATCCAATCATAGTTCTCGAAGGCATCGTGAACGCTTCCGCTGATAACAAAGCCATCGTACTTGTCGAGATCTTTCTCATCGGGAAACTCACCGCTGACGACCCTAAACGAGTCCCACTGCTCTCCTTCGTCCCCGAACGTTGACACGAACACGTTGTGGTATCCCCCGTACGTTTTCTTGACGAACTCTGAGTCCAAAGCCGCAAGAAACAGAGCGAATCTTTTCTGTTCCACCATTTTTGCCGGCGAATGAAAAATTATTACACAGTGAGTTTTTGATTAGAAAAGAGAGAGAGAGAGCAGTGGAGATGAAACAACTAACGTACGTATGGTGTGTAATTTATATCAGACTGGATTTGGTCGACCTACCTACTGGTTTTTATTTTTATTTCCCACGTTTTATGTACTACTGTAATATTTTGAATTTTATTATTATTAAACTATTTTTAAAATAGAAAGTGATACAAATCTTTTGTTTTATTATTCAGAAATAAAGTTATAGAGGTAAATTAATCAGTGGTGGGCAACCGTTGTTGACCATTTTGAGCATGGATATCAATTTTATAGCATTATTATTATAACATGGGCCGATGTGGACAACCAATAATAATATGGAATTGTTAGTAAGGAAGTTATTTATTACACTGGGTCACCTGCCAAAAGCAATTAAAATGACGCGCATTTTAGTTACACTCGTTTTTCATTTAACCTTCTAATTTTTGGTTTGTCTAAATCACTTTTAACACACACACAAACAAAAGCAATTGTACCTAATTTATACAACTGTATTGAACATATTATTTTAACTTGACCTATTATTCTGGAAATTGGTCATTATTAAAATTAAAGTTATCGATGTTAGTAGAAACTAGAAACAAACAAGAAATAGGTACTTTTTCGATACGTCGACTAACAGCACTCTTAAATCTCAAAAGAAAAACATACGTTGCGTGCACCGACTCTTCAAAAACGATTTGGTTTTTGATTCTATGTGAAAATATGTGCATCCTTCGTTCCGAGTTGCATCACTGAAACAAACATATTAACCCCTTTAACTAAAACAAAATACGAAAGGTTTGTTGCAAAATCTATCGCACATTTGACTATTTCTCCGCCGTTCCAAGAAGGGTTGACATTTCTCAGTTTCGCGTTTTTAAATTATTAAATATATATATATATATATATATATATATATATATCTGTCCAAAGTATCCCGTTGTATAAAGAATTAGCTACGTCAAACAAATTAATTAACTACGAAGATGAAATTCGAATGTAGTCCCTAAACTTTTCCGGTTTCGTACATATCCGATCCATCTGTTGTTAAAAAGAAATATTACGTCTACTTGCCAGTTGGAGCAATGTCGTGGACCTTTTAGGTTTCGGAAAGGGCTTCATATTACGGTCGACAAACATATATTGGCAAGTTGATCCAGGGCTAAGGTAAAACAACTAGGCTTCCCATCACTAACAAAGCCAACCTCTTTAGAAAAAAAATCATCCTTGTTTCAAGTAGTAAATCTTCAGGATTTGGACGTATACATATATATATGATTAAGCATCAACTTTTTAATATCGTCTTAAAGAGTCGTCTTTTCTAGATAAAAGTATGTTTTAGTCTCTTTTGTTCTCCAACTTATATTTATTAGTATATCTAAAAACAGTACTACTAAAAAATTGTCCAAACAAAATAAACAAAACAAAGATGAGAAAGCGAATCAAGAACAAAGGATAAACATGAGAAAAGAAAAAGAACCATGTAAGAGTACACATGCAAAGTTCGTTTTCTTGTATGATGATGAAATTTCTGATTCGAATCTTTTGGCTTTTGTTAAAAAATTTGAATCCTTTTTCTCACTCAATGCTGTTCTCAACTTTCCTTTTTTTAAGATCTTCTTCTTTTCACCCCTTTTTCCTGACCTTTTTTTTATGTAATTAGTTATATTATCATGTGCAATTGTTTGTTTGGATATGGTATATATTGGGATTGTGTAACTCTTATATAAACTATAGTTTAACGTGGAAGGTCTTTTATTTTTACTATTTGTTGTTTTGAATATAGTTACGAAGTTTAAAATTTGTGGTCCGCAATATTTTTTTATTCCAGACCAGCAGCATTTTCTGGTTAGGAAATTTTAACCTTTTTGGTCCATAATATGTTTGTTAGTTCGAACGACCATTTTATTGTACTTGTTAAGACGTAAATCATATAAATTTCAGGGGAAACTATAAAATGAGAACAAAATCCAACATGGATAACCAAGTGACTTATCTTGGTGCCAATGTTTCACTCTTTCAAATGTGGGCTTTAAATTATTTCTTGGATTTAGGAAACAAAGACCTACAAACAAAAATATGGTTTTAAGAAGTGAAAGAGCCAATAAACAGAAGAAGCTGACGTTTCCTCAGACATTCTGTCTCATTCGTAAATCTCTTTATTTTTGTTTTTACCTTCTTTGCTCTGTCATTTCACCTCAGAAGAAGCCTACGTGCTTTCAACCTCTATCTCTCTATTCTTTTAGCTATTTCTTACCATTGCCGTACACGTGTCGCTCTTTCGCCTTGAGATCTTTCTCTTCAGCAGCATATAATCAATCAAGGGTTTGTTAGGAGATTAGTACATTTTTTAAACATAATTATAAAAAATATACCTTCACTATAGGGTGGTGTGAGATAGAGGCAGGGAAAGATAGAAAATTGAGTGGAACATAGTGATGGAGAGAAAGATTACAAAAAGAGTATAGAAAGGGTTTTTTTTATTCATTATTATATTTCATAATATCTAAAAACATAAAAATTGGCTAATTAAAATTTGTGTTTTTTAAAAATTTCAGATATATAAAAATCTATGTTTTTTTCTTTACAATTTGATATGCATTTTGTTTGATGATTTTGTTTGATAATGTTAAATATTTTTACAAATTGTGTATCCATACACCATATTAAATATACAGATGTAATTTGTTTAATTTTTAGGGTTTTAGATGTTTGTACTATAATGATTTTGTAAAAATTATATTTATACATTTAATAATGTATACAAACATCTGTACACTTAATAAGGTGTATAGACATCTGTACACTTAAAAATGTGTACGGATACAAAATGTTTATATAATATATTTAAAAATTATTAAACAAAATTTATATCAAATTGTAAAGAAATTTTGTATCTAAAAAAATTTCTAAAAAAAGTTATATTAACAATTATTTAAAAAATAAAAAAATGAAAGAAAATGAGAAACAATAGCATGACATATAATTAATTAGAGTCATAAATGGTAAAAAGACTGTGAATATAGTTGAACAGTAATAAATATGTTTTTTCAATTATAAATAGTAAATATATGTGTTTTCTAATTATGTTTGAAAATGTATCATTTTGCGAAATATCTCTATAATTAACACCTACCAATTTAATTACTTTCAAGACCGGTTCGGCTTAACTAGATTAGTGTACGTGTTTCTCTTATGCAACACCGGGTGTCTTATGGACAAAAAAGTGTATATGAAATTATGTATAGGGTTTATTGGTGGTCGTCTCGATAAAACCGAGCCTCGGTTAGGGAGCACATGTTCTAGAATTATAGAACTTTTTCAGTTCTCTATGCAGTGTTTATTTTATTAAGTGTAACATATCAAAAGAAAGTAAGAAACTTAGCAATGAGTTTAGTGGGAAGTTGACTAACATAATAATCATCTATATAACCACCGGTTAACTAAAACTAGTTCGGAATAGATGCAAACCGGTTTTATTCTACCGGGGATATAGTTTGATTTATTTTTATGAACACCGACAGATTGGAGTTAGTATTACAATGATGTATAGTATATACTAATATACTAACGAGTCTTTTAATTTCCACCCAAATCATTAGGGATTACGTTAAATTTTAGAATAAATTAATAACTTATTTTTCACATGAAAATACTTGATAAATGTATGACTATTGTAAATGCGAAATGTACCTCATTTCGGAAATCCACTTGAGAGACTTGACACATGCTGATTGGTTGCAGCAAAACTACAGAATTTTTTAATTTTTAACTGCTTAAAACTAATTACCAAATAAAGTCTATTTACTAAATCAGAAAATTTATGACAGTCGTATTTAGTGGCCACAGCTTTGGACAAAGAGAGAGAGAGAGAGAGAGAGAGGGAGAGAGAGAGAGAGAAAGAGAAGGTAAGTTTTACACAAAAGGAGGCTTCTCTCAGACGAAACGAATAAAAAGAAGCAAAAAAAGCTGAGAAGAATCCATAAAAGGTGACAAAAGCAAGAAGGAGAAGCAAACATGTATCCTTATCTTGTCTTCTGATTCACACACTATTCTTCTTCTTCATCATCATTAGTATTCACCAAAACCCACTCTTCTCTCTTTCTCGCTTGTTAGTGTTCTTTACGTCTTATCTAATTTTGTTTTTCCTTTCTCTTTGTTTTTGGTAGAAGAAAAGAATGGAGGGTACTTATCAGTATGCTGCAACAATGATGGAGATCTCAAGAAGAACATTTTCGTTAGAGAAGAAGAATAATTAGTTTCATTACTCTTTCAAATGTCGTTGATCAGATTCATTTTTTTCTTTATTTCTTTAATTTAATCCTCTTATTAAACCCCCCAAAAAAAAAAAAAAAACTTTGTGTTGACGGTTTGGGAAGTAGTGATATTGGCGGAAATGGCTCAATCTCCTTGTCACATTATATCACTTTCTCTGTTTTTCTTCTCATAAATTTTACATTTTAGAAGTATGATCTCAAATATACTTCATTCATTCAAGTACGTACATAACTTGTTTTATTTATAAACTACTTAAACTCAGTTTTTTTTTTTTTTTTTTTTCTCATTTATACTTTGGTCAATTATGCAAGTGCTTGGCTGGAAGATGCAGGATATTCATTTTAATTTCAAGCCATTTTTTATTTTAACTAAAAAATCTTCTGATTTCTCGATTTGTCACTTTCTAAGAAATTATGACTAGTATAGGCCTATAGGGTGACAATGATTCTGCATGTCTGTGTAATTAAATTTAACTTTATGTGTGTTTATTGACGACACAAACAGAGGAAAAGGAATACACACAAGAGAGAGATATGTCTTCGGTTCTAGATTTCTATTTTTCTCGGAAAACGTGCCTTTCATCAAATCGGATAGCTATTTTTTATAAATAAAGTGATCAGGGTTATTACTCAATCACTAGGTAGTACGTACATCAGTCAATTCTGCTGATTAGGTGTATATGCTAATGCTTAATCAAGAAATTGATGAAATGACGCAATTTGAAGGTAAAAGTTAAGAGAGAAGAAGATAAGTGTTCGAACTGCAAGTTCAAAATCAGTAATATCATGCCTAAATATTTGTGCTATAGTCTTGATAATCAAATATTCTTGCTAATTAAATTTTAGAAAGATTTAACTACGATTACTATTTTAGGTTTTTTTCTACATTATTCTTGGGAAATGAGGGGTTTGTGGGGTTTCCACTTTCTTGTATTCTCGAAGCCCAAAACAAAATGTCACATCACACAATACATGGGTCTGCGTGTATCAACCATTTACTAACTAAACAGATGCATATTGAAAATTTCCATGAACAAAAGCTGTATCTCGAGGCATATAACATAACAATGTGCACACTGCATATGCCTTTAACTACTTGGTAGGTCTCATGCAATATATGCAAATATGTATCTAACAAAGGAACATTTACAATTAGTATGAGCAACAAACCTCGTTGTTGATCGATACAATGTTCTTTGTCAATTGCATTGAAGGGGGGTGGACCAACTTACTCGGAAATATGAGCAACATATACATACAGTCCTCCATCAACGCCACACAAGCAAGTGCAATAGATACTCCTAGCATAAAGGGTGCAAAAAAGTCTTGCAAAAAAGTCTTTTTGGATATGGGCTCAAAGTTTTAGCCTTTTGGGTCTATAATCACATAAAGCCATTCCTAATCTGTTCCATTTGTTTATTATTATCGGTTGATCCATAATTACACAATCTCTGTTGTGTACTATCCTTTTCCTTTTTTTTTTTTTTTTTGCTGTTGACAACAAAAACAGTAAATCGTGTACTAATCTAACTAGTAAACTACTAACCCACTAAAGCCCTCAGTTCAATTTGTATTTCTTCTACACGTCATGTAATTTTCAGTTCTCTTATATCTGTGATGTGTGTATGAGTGTATCAGTCCTGGTGTGTTTTTAATCTTTGACAAGAATGGTAAAGAAAGAAGTAAAAAGATTATAGAACGTGGAAGAATCAGGTCGACACCATATATCCATATTATATAAGGCCATGGGTAATCGCGGACGAATAATAAACGCACTCCGACGAAGATTTGCTGCTTCTCTTCTTTCTCTCTCTCTCTCTCTCTCTCTCTCTCTCTCTCTCTCTTTTTCTCCCCTTTATTTTTAACTCCATTTTCCAGTTTAAATAATTATCGAGTACAGTTGGAGTTGGTAATAAAATTCATCAAGTTTTCAGTTTTTTAAAAACGCTATATTAATGACTTCAAGTTCCACTAATTAAATTTATGATTGATGATGACTCAGGCTCCATTGCTGCTAGGATATGCACAACTATTACTGTTCTGCTACACATTAATTGAACTAGTCACATAGCATCCCTGTAACAGACAAAAAAAAGTTGCAATAATTTTTTGTAAGACTTCAATGGAATAAAGCATTTTATAATTGGTGCAATTTATGCATATCAGAATATGGTCCCGGCCAAATGATGAAACAAACATTACTAAGAAAAAAGTTGAGAAGAGAAATATATCCAAATTTTTGTATGCGGTACAAATTATCGGGAAGATGATTCTATTTTAATAATGGGTTTCCCCAATTCTCTCCTTTATTATGCTTTATACATTATTATGTAAGAATATTGAAACAGTGTTCAAAAACGCATAATAAGATTGGATTTGTCCCATCATCCAATCTTCCTCCACTTTAGTGAAAGACACGAAATTGTTCATTAACTCTTTTTACAAATTCGTTTGGATTGTTATAGCGACATGCATAGATCTATTTGTGATGTTAAATCATATGTGATTCTTTTATTGTAGCAAAATTTTGAAAGTTAATTAGGGAATATGTATTGATCACAAGTACAAAGATGATGCAATTGGATCATTGACAATGTGTGACAGAAGTAAACAAGGTCGCTGCTTACCTCATCTTGCTCATCCCAATTCGGCATTTTTTGGCCACCTCTTTACTTACTTTTCATCCTCTGTTTTTCTTTCGTAATTACTTTGGTACACTAAGATCGATCCAAATTTATTTTAATGACTCTAGTCATCAAGGCAATCACATCTAAGCACAATCTCTTAACTATATTACACTTTTTTTTATCCCTCTAAAGTAATATTACCGTCAGATTGTGATACTGTTCCATATTGAAAAGCAGGAAGAGCTAGTAAAGTAGTAGTAACCCTAACCAAGTTTTTTTTTTTTCAAACTACGAGTTTGAGTGCATCGTTGCGCACGATGCAAATGGGTAAAATGCATGACTGAATATTTATTAGTTAGTTAGTGGTACATCTTAATAAAAACTTTAATTTATTTTTCTTGCATTTTTACCGAAAACTTTATCCCAAAAAAAAAAAACATACATTCGAAACGTGGGGGTCATGAATGTTATTGCAGTAAAGTAAGACGTGATTGAAAGGAGAAAAAGATAGAAAAGTAATAAAATAAGAAAAAGACAAATATGTAATTATTAGATCGTTCGATTAATCTAATACGAAAGTAGGAGGTGGTGGGGCAAAAAAGAAACAGAGGGACACAATAGAAAAGAAATCAAAAGTGTGGGGACATGATCATAAATAATGTAACATCAGAGCCTCATCACTCATCAGGGCAAGTGTGGGGAATCTCCTATTTCAGGCTTGGCCCGTATCACTCACTATCTCTCATGTTGTTGCGTTTTGACATTTTTATGCAATAATTTCTATATAATTCGAATCATTAAATTTCCAAAATATAGGTAGGGAGACACCCAAATTTCAAATTACAACCTTCTGGTAAAATATTGTTTCATATAAATGGAAAAAGACAAAAAGACGAAAAAAAACGCGCATTTTAGCGTGCACCAGTCTCCTAGCCTGTCACTGGTAGTCGTAGTACATTACATCAATTTCTCTTTTTTTTTTTTTTTACTGTAAAATGGAGAAACAAAACAATTTTTTCTATAATATTATATATCTAGATGAGTAGGCTCCTCTTACTTTATTAATAAACATTAAAGTGCATAATAAAATTAGAGATTTCAATATACACAAAATTATTGTAGCACTTTGCTTTTATCATGTTTTAGCTTTTACCGTTTTACCACGGCAGTACAAGTTTTTTTTTTTTAATATATTTTTTTGACATTAGAACATAACAAAAGATGTAAATCACAATCATGTGTATTAAAAAAACATATAGTTTGATGTAAAAAAAGAGAAAATTATAAAAAAATAAATACACTATGGCATTGAGAGAGAGAGAGAGAGAGACGAGTAGACCAGCATCCACCATCCCGGGTCCGACAGTCCGTATCAGCTTCCCCTGGTTCTCTCTCTCTCTCTCTCCTTCATTTAAACGTTTCATCTCAACCTTTTTCTAAGCAACAAACTCATATATCCTCCCTCCTGTGAGAGAGACTGTTTTTGAGAAGAAGAAGAAGCAAAAAAAATAAAGACTTCTTCTTTGATAGACCAGAGATTTCTTCTTCTTTTTTGTTGTTGGTTTGCTTTTGCTTTCTCTTCTTTTTCTATGTGTGTTTTGTGGTCACTCCCCCGATAAAAAAAAAAAAGAAGTAATGCTGTCTCCTCCTCCCTTCTCTTCAAAAATTAAATTTATTGTTTTACTCCTCCTCGTTAGCTTAGCTAAAGCTTTCCCATGGTAGTAGTAACAAAGCAGACGATGATGATGACGATTCAACTTCATCATCTCTTCTTCTTCTTCCTCTGTTTCTCTACTACTCTTACTCTCTCTTCTGAACCCAGAAACCCTGAAGGTAACACATTACAACAATAACAACAACTAGAACTAGTACTGCTTCTTTTATCCCAGCTTTGGTTTTAAAAATTGGATTTTTTTTTTTTGAACTTTATAACAGTGGAGGCGTTGATAAATATAAAGAACGGTTTGCATGATCCTCATGGAGCTTTGAACAACTGGGACGAATTCTCAGTTGATCCTTGTAGTTGGGCTATGATCAGTTGCTCCCCCGACAACCTCGTCATTGGACTGTGAGCTCTCTCTCTCTCTTTCTCTCTCTCTCTTTCTTCCCATTTTGTTTTCTGCTTCTAGAGTAAGCGAGTTCATTAATGGCGACGATTTCTCTCTCTTTCTCTCTCTTTCTCTCCATTGGTAGAGGAGCGCCGAGTCACTCTCTCTCGGGAAGTCTATCTGCGTCTATCGGAAATCTCACAAATCTCCGACAAGTGTAAGACTAAAACATCCTCGGATCTTCCTCCCCTCTTGTATATTATAAAGTTTTGTCTTTTTTTTCTTTCTCTAACCTCAAATTCCAATTTTTGTATTTTTATAAAATTCTAGGTTATTGCAGAATAACAATATCTCCGGCAAAATCCCACCGGAGCTCAGTTTCTTACCCAAATTACAAACCTTAGATCTTTCCAACAACAAATTCTCCGGTGACATTCCTGTTTCCGTCGAGCAGCTAAGCAGCCTCCTATATCTGTAAGAGCTTCTTCTTCTTCAATCTTGTTCATCCATGTAATGATGTTTTTTTGTTTTTTTTTTCATCAGTTCATTAATCATCTAACCTCGTACGAATTGAATTTCAAAATAGGAGACTCAACAACAACTCTCTGTCTGGGCCCTTCCCTGCTTCTTTGTCTCAAATTCCTCATCTCTCTTTCTTGTGAGTATACATACAAGTTTTTTGTCCTTTTACCTTCTGAAGAATTGTTTTGTTGTTTTTTTCTGCCTGAATTTTAAAACTTTTTTTTGAAATTTCAGGGACTTGTCTTACAACAATCTCAGTGGTCCTGTTCCTAAATTCCCAGCCAGGACTTTCAAGTATATACCTTAAACTTTCAAATTTTGAAGTTGGTTTTCACAAATTTTTTGTATTTTTAAGTCAGGACTAAGTCTTGATTATGCTTTTGCTGTTGAATCTAGTGTTGCTGGTAATCCTTTGATTTGTAGAAGCAGCCCACCTGAGATTTGTTCTGGTTCAATCAGTACAAGTCCTCTTTCTGTTTCGTTGAGCTCATCATCAGGTAATAGTACTAATACTCACGTTCTTGCATTGTCTTTTTCTTGAATTTAACCATTGTAATGACAGTTTTCATTAATCAATTTTGGTTACTTGAGTGTGTGTAGGAGGCAGGTCTAATCGTTTGGCGGTAGCGCTAGGTGTAAGCCTTGGCTTTGTTGCTATACTAATCCTTGCTCTCGGATCCTTTTGTTGGTATCGAAAGAAACAAAGAAGGCTACTAATCCTTAACTTAAACGGTCCGTGAATTCGAGTTTGTTTGTTTATGCAACTTTGATTTAGGAAGATGTTAAAGTTTATAGTTTTGCTTTTTAGCAGATAAACAAGAGGAAGGGCTTCAAGGACTTGGGAATCTAAGAAGCTTCACATTTAGAGATCTCCATGTTTCTACAGATGGTTTCAGTTCCAAGAACATTCTCGGCGCTGGAGGATTTGGTAATGTGTACAGAGGAAAGCTTGGGGATGGGACAATGGTGGCAGTGAAACGGTTGAAGGATATTAATGGTACCTCAGGGGATTCACAGTTTCGTATGGAGTTAGAGATGATTAGCTTAGCTGTTCATAAGAATCTGCTACGGCTAATTGGTTATTGCGCAACTTCTGGTGAAAGACTTCTTGTTTACCCTTACATGCCTAATGGAAGCGTCGCCTTTAAGCTTAAATGTTAGTAGTATAACTCTTGAATCTGTTGGTCCAAATCTTTCATTGTGAATGGTTTTTAACCAATCTTGTTAACTGTTTTGTAGCTAAACCGGCATTGGACTGGAACATGAGGAAGAGGATAGCAATTGGTGCAGCGAGAGGTTTGTTGTATCTACATGAGCAATGTGATCCCAAGATCATTCACAGAGATGTAAAGGCAGCTAATATTCTCTTAGACGAGTGCTTTGAAGCTGTTGTTGGTGACTTTGGACTTGCAAAGCTCCTTAACCATGCAGATTCTCATGTCACAACTGCTGTTCGTGGCACGGTTGGCCACATTGCGCCTGAATATCTCTCCACCGGTCAGTCTTCTGAGAAAACCGATGTTTTTGGGTTCGGTATACTCTTGCTAGAACTCATAACTGGATTGAGAGCTCTTGAATTTGGTAAAACCGTTAGCCAGAAAGGAGCTATGCTTGAATGGGTAAGCAATGAGACTCAGAATCCTATTTTTTGTGCTTACTTATATAAGATCAACCAAATTAACATTTTCTCCGCATGTTGTATCTTTTGGTTTAGGTGAGGAAGTTGCATGAAGAGATGAAAGTAGAGGAACTGGTGGACAGAGAACTCGGGACTAACTACGATAAGATTGAGGTTGGAGAGATGTTGCAAGTGGCTTTGCTATGCACACAATATCTTCCTGCTCATCGTCCTAAAATGTCTGAAGTAGTTCTGATGCTCGAAGGCGATGGTTTAGCAGAGAGATGGGCTGCTTCGCATAACCATTCACATTTCTACCATGCCAATATCTCTTTCAAGACAATATCTTCACTGTCTACAGCTACTTCTGTCTCAAGGCTTGACGCACATTGCAATGATCCTACTTACCAAATGTTTGGCTCTTCGGCTTTTGATGATGACGATGATCATCAGCCTTTAGATTCTTTCGCCATGGAACTATCCGGTCCAAGATAACACAATGAAGGAAAGAAAGAAAGATATAATTTGACAAAGCTCTACACTTTTATAATATAGACATGTAAATGGTGGTGAATTGATAAAAAAAAAAAAAAAAAAATTCCTACAGTTTGAGATTCTGTGTTCTTTATGTTGATGTGTATATATTAACTTTTTGGAAGGTATGTGTGTGTGTGGGTGAGTTTCTTTGATTTATGAGTTGGGGATGAAAAACAAAACAGAGTTATTTTGCTTTTAACAAACATAATGATGGTAAAGGAAGAAACTATGAGACGTTTGACTCTTTCTTTTGACCAGAATCTGATTTGCTCTCTCTCACACACATACACTTAAAATAGCATCAACAGTTCTGCTTTGTTTTGTGCCGTTGTGGTCCTCTTAAGCTTAATGCGTTGTGTGACTTTTGTCCAACTTTGACTCTCATGTGTCGTTTTCAATTTTCTTATCACAAACCTACAAAATCTTATCTCACTCAATGACAAAACGACAACGTTTTCTGGAAAAGAAACATAATCATATACTATAATAGTAAGGTTTTGATCTTTTATTATTGGTTGATTTTCATGCCTTCTAATTTTTTTATTAGTTTTCTAATTGTTTAATTACTTTAAACAATATTTAAGATACAATTAACATAAAACATTTAACTCACACATTAAAAGAAAATTATAACTGAAAATAAAATCTTCTCTTCTCCCATTAATATCAAATGTTTTTTTTTTGACAACCATTAATATCAAATGTTGTCATAGCTCATATGTGTTGTAAGAGTTTGATTATATATTTTAATTTAGAAAGTATTATATAATTTAATATTGTTTACAATTTTTGTTTTATTTATATAAAAAGAAAATATTTCTTTTATATTTTTTTGATTTAACCAATGATATCTTAACTTAATAAAAGTTTCAGTTGATTTGAATAGGATATACATATAATAAATGATATATAGTTTAATTATTTTTTTCTATATGAAACATTATCATTTCATAAAAATCAAAATCCAGACATAATTAAAGACCGTAAGATAA
>NC_025694.1:4833741-4844749 GCF_000633955.1 Camelina sativa
TTTTTTTTTTTTTTTTTTTTTTTTTTTTTTATTATGGAATTCGTATTAGTCTAATAATCTATGGTTAGATTCATTTAGTTATATATGTATGAGACACTCCAAACCTACGATTTATTATTTTGATTTTTTCTTAATTGAAATATAGTAAATTTCTTTAAGCTATCACCATAAATAAATAAAATAATATGCATAACTAACACCACAAAATAAATTTTATGAAAATATATATCATAATGATTTTGAAATATAACTACAACTACCAAAATATATGGCGGATGGCATGTAAGATATAATATGACTTAATTGCACTAAATATATTATTATTTAAAACATTTTGATTTTCTTACTTTATTTACATTCATAATACATAGTCTTTCATAATACATAGTCTTTAAATTTTGATGTACATAAAAAACAAAATAAGAATAATATATTAATTTATATTATTCTTTCAAAATAAAATAGCGATTATGTGCTAACACCTAGCAAGAGGAAACGACAACGTTTTTGGAGAAGATGACGAAAACAGAACATATATAAATAGAGTTACTAGAAGAAAGACATAAAAAAAACAGGAGCTGCTGCTTTGACGATTAAGAGTCTTCTATTACAATTTTGGGAGACATGGCGAATCAGTCCTCTCCTTCTCCCATCTATTGTGTTTCTTTCAATCAAGATAATAGGTGAATTCGATTCTCTTAGTGGATCTCCCATGAAAAAAATAAAAAGCCTTAGTCTTTTTAATTCTCAAGATAACGTAACTCAAAAGCCTGCCCTTTTGTTGTCTCTGTTCGATTATTGCAGTGGTTTTGCGATAAGTTGGAAAAATTCTTTCAAAATATTCGATTCTACTACAGGCAGACTCTGCTATGAACGAGGCAAGTTTTTATCATTACCCCCCAACTTTAATTCTCTCTTCGTTTTTGGTTCTCTAGTTTCTGGGTTTTGATCAAAAAATTTCTTTTTTTTTTTGCTGTCTAATGTCCTTTAACATTGAATCTGTGGGAGTTTATAATTGATGGGTTTGAAAATAAAAATTCGGTTAGATGAAAATTGAAATCTTAAAAGTATATGATCTGATATTTGAAGACAACTTCCTGTATTGCAGACGTTAAACACTCATTAATGTTGTAGATTTCAAAATTGGATAGTGTCTGAATATTGAAACGCTCATCCTAGATTTGTGAAACTATTAATGTATTGAAGTTTATTGCCTTTTATTTGTTTATTGTTAGCTGCTGGGGCTTTTGTTATTGTTGAGATGTTGTATAGCTCAGATCTACTTGCCATTGTTGGAGCTGGTGAACAGGTTTGTGTGTTTTGTGAAACATTTATTTTTCAATAATCGGATTTGATCTTGTTTGATTAAGGAGAATTTCATAATATATATATATATATATATAGGCTTCTCTATCCCCACGGCGTCTTTGTTTGTTTAAGACCACAACGGGTTCACCTCTTAGGGAATTGAACTTTTTAACTTCTATACTCGCTGTCCGTATGAACAAGAAAAGGTTTGTTACTGAACTTAAGTCTTCTGATTGGTTTTTTTTTTTTGTTTTGTGTTTTGAGAGTCAATTCATGGTTCTGTGATTGGTTCTTATCAGACTTGTTGTTGTGCTGCTAGAGAAAACATTCGTTTACGACTTGAATACTCTTGTCATGCTTGATACTATCGACACCGTGCCAAATCCAAAAGGTATTATATAGCTCATAAAGTTTCCTTCATCAAACTTTAACCTTAGCAGTTCGTTGGAAACATTAAAAACAATGTCTTATCTTTGATCAGGTCTATGCGCATTCTCTCCTTGTCTTGAAGCCTGCTACTTAGCTGTTCCAGCTAGTGTGACGAAAGGATCTGTTCTGGTTTACAACGTCATGGATTTGCAGTCTCATAGTGAGGTTTACTTGATGCTTCACCTAGTTTTGGAATAGAATTTTTATTTCTGAGCTGCATACTGAACTCAATTATAACTAACTCAATGTTACCATTTCTCTGTTTTTTTTTTTTCGTATCGATTACAGATAGATGCACATCGTTCTCCATTGGCTGCGATTGCACTCTCTTCAAATGGAATGTACATTGCTACAGCATCTGAGCAAGGAACTCTGATCCGAGTTCATCTTGTTTCGGAAGCTACTAAGGTGAATAGCTACTCTTTCGGTACATCACCGTTTCGTTTTTCTACAGATTCTTAATTTCTTCTTTCTTTTGCAGTCATTTAGTTTCAGGAGAGGAACATACCCATCTACTATATATTCACTGTCTTTTGGACCATCGACAGAGCTTCCGGATATATTAGTTGCAACGAGTTCTTCAGGCTCCATTCATGCCTTCTCTTTAAGGTTGGCCATAAACCAAAGGTGAGGATCAAGAATCAGAATCTTACTTCCCTTACACATTACTGAGGTTTCTAACAGTTTCAGAGTCTTCTCAGAAGCAAAAGGTCTACCAGCTTTCTTGGTTCGGTTCTTCCAGACAGCGTGAGTGATGCACTAGATCCAGCTCATCATCATGTGCTCCACAACGCAGTTTCTTCTGGAATTAGAAGGTGAAAGGCTTTTCATTTGAAGGCTGCTAATGATATATTAGGCTATAGAAGTCAAAAGGCTTATTGTATGTTGCTTGTTTGTATTACAGTTATGCAGTGGTTAGGAAGATAGACAAACTTGAAGGATCATCATCTCCATCTCAGTTTACATCTCTTAGGTAAGATTTTAGGATAACTCCATTTTGAATCCGCCGTGAGATGACAAGTTCTGGAACAGAACTACACCACGAAAGCCTGATGATCTTTCTGTGTTTCTCGTCTTTTTCAGAGCAACGGTATCGGTGATTACGTATAATGGGTATTTCCAGGAGTATACGCTAAGTATCAACAACAAGAATGAATCTTCGTGGACACTGGAACGTGAATTCAATCTCCTCTCTATAACCACCACCAGGTGAAATTAACCCAAAACCAAAGATATGCAAGTACATGGCAGCTTTTTTGTATATAACAAGTTGTAATTTGGGTTCATTAAGAATCTTTATAGTCTCTGTGTTCGTTTGTTCTCAAATATTATTAGTTCTTCCATGCTATTATGTATCTTAGTCTTTGATTGTGTTAAAGAAATGAAATATTATTAATACAAAATGGTCTCTCTTGAGCTTCCCGACTCTTTCCATCATTTCCCCATAGTTACTGTCAAAGGTCTTACCAATTATTTAAGCTTAGACGAATAGCTATGAATCTGAATTTTCAAGTCTCACATTTGTCGGTCTTATGGCTCACAAAAACACCATAATATCGCATGAGTTTAAAGAACAAAAAGTCTATATCTTCCAGAGAAATTACTGTATCCTACTCAAGACAATTAGTATACTTTAGCTTTGACACAACCATTGAAGTCAAACAGTGTAAAGACACAGCTACATCCGTACAACAGGTACATGCAAAGCCAAGAGTAATTTACCCTTTCACTTTGCATTTGTGTGTTTGAAGAAAGATTTGCCAAACTTCGATTTGCTAAAGATGATGTTTAAGACATTCATCGTGATCTTGTCTTGACGACTTGCCCTCTAGAAGATTTTCTCTCCATCTTCTCCCTCTTTTTGCGTGTCTTGTCATCCTCTACACCTCCCTAAGTTCAGTCATTTATGTGAGTATGACAAATATGCAAACAAAATGATGTAGAGGGAGATCAACTGACATTTTTTTTTTTGTAATTTTGTTAAAGGATCTTCATGGGAGATCAACCAACATAATAGAGATGTAACTATAAAAGGGAGGAAGATGAAAATTTCAGAAAACAAAACGATGGAAAGGGAGAGAACATATATAAGAAATTGAGTTGGTTGGGAGTTGAATGGGAGACAAAATAGTTTGAAAACTTAGTTATCTTTCATCTCGGACGACGTGGTGGTTGACGTGTAAGCAAATTTAGGGATCAAGAAACTGATTTTTGTTTCTTTTAATTTTTAATGTGAGATATCAAAGAATAAGAAGGATGAAAGTGTTTTTTCTATATATATTTTTTTTACATTGCAGTTTTTTTTTAATTTTAATTTTTGTTATTAGTGATTTTATTAATTAAAATATCAAAATAAATACTATGTGACACATTTTTATTGGTGAAGTGACTTGTGCTTTATAATATAAAGGATATATATGGAGACCATGTAAAAGAATTTATTTTCCTAAGCTTGTAAATATCATTATAATTGAAGTTTGAGGTATTACAAAAGCATTACCTAAAGGTAGAATAACGTGAATATATACTGAGTTCGTATAGCCTTTTAAAGGTTACCTTTACCATGTAATTTGACTTCGTTCATGTTTGATCCTATGATATACAAATTAAATTAACTCACCAATGATCATCAATTAAACTAAGCAAAATGCATTTAACGAAACACAATCAATCCAACCAAAAAGTTATATATATTTGGTTTACAAACTAAAACCGGTTACACAAGTTGGTTAAAACAGAGACCATCTTGAGATCATTAGTAAGCTTGGGCTTTTAACTCATCAGAAAAGAGTTCATGACGTGGTGAGACCTAGCGTATATGTCTTATTTTAGCTAATTAATTATTATATATTATTGATTAATCGAGAACTTCTTTATAATTTTAATCATTATCGAGAAGGTGAAAAAACTAAAATAGGATAAATCTTATAAGTATACGGACGTGTAAATGTTTTTTTTCCTAATCCTAATGAAAAAAGGTCTCGCCTTCTCTTATGATCTCTATATAAAAGACGTACGCACATTCACAAACAAATCATCAAAAACTCTTACACCAACAGAAACCCTAACGACTCTCTAGCTAGCTATGGTGAAAGCTTCAGCAATCATCCTTTTGCTGCTCTTGTTCTGTTCTTTGGCTTGTGACTTGTGAGGCACGTGTTCGTCTTACGAGTCCTGATCATACAACTGATCATGAGACTTTTAACAAAAAAGACGAGAAGCCTCAACAACCAAAACGTGTAGGTCGATCTGATCCTCACATGATTGAAGCATATGTCAATCTCTTGGAGCCTTATGAGCCCTTCCCATATCCGGAGATGATCCGTAATGTCCAAGCCTCTCTCAGGAGGAGGATGCGACAATACTAGACCATCCTTGGATAATATGTATATTTGTAACAAACCTGTATTCATATGTATAAAATAAAACAGGGACTAGGCCATCCCTTAAAAAGAACTGGTCATGATCTCGAACCGATCATCTGATGAGCCCAAGGGAGGGCGAAACCAGTTTCATAACCGAACCATTAGAAACCTCAAAACAAATAAATGAGCAGAGTAATTAAGATTCAATGATCAGCTTTGGCTCCCGATTCTGGTCCGAGTAATTCCAAAAAACATCTACACCTTTCAAGTTGGTCCATTTTTCAAACGCACACAGTTTGGTTTATACCATCCTTAAACCTCGTACTTTGCCCGAGAATCATAAAGCATCCTACCGATGTGGTGTCCGAGAATGATTATTTAACTCAATTAATGTATTATGTATGTATATGTAGTATATCTTTAAAGTATAGCCGGTCAATCCCTTGGCTTCAGCAAGCAGTTATACAGTTGTGGTGAGAGCCTAAGTTTTGGTTACATGCACATGTGGTTCTATACACCACTGTCCAAAATCTAAAAGAACACATCGGTTATCTAAAAGAACAACGTACTATATAGGCACTTGATAAGTTGCAGATCTCTCTCTAGACAAAGGTCAAGGTGACAAACACTAGAGTAGAGAAGTCATTCACCCCAAAAAATTATTTTGCTAAGCTTGTAAATATCATTATAAATGAAGTTTGTGGTATTACAAAAGCATTAATTACCTAAACGTAGAATAACCTTGGCAAAAAAAGAAATAAAAAAAAAGGTTACAATAGTGTGAATATTGAGTTCGTATAACCTTTACCATGTAATTTGAGTTCGTTCGTGTAATCGTGTTTCATCCTAGCACCGAGTATGAAAGGCATGCATGCCGGAGTGTCATGGAAGTAGGGGCAAAACAAAAGCAAACAGTGTCGTCTAAGATTGATGATGGATTGAGAAAAGAAAAACATTTTTGTTAATCGATAATAAGTTCTATACATGGTATGTGTCTAGACTCTAGCGTGTAGTATTTTTTGGTTGATTTATGTTATTTAATAGACTCTTGGTCTAGCTATAGAGTTATGGCTAGGTCACTAGGTATATAATATAATACGTCCAATTGTAGAGACTCAATATTTTGTAATCGATTGTTATGGGGGCGTCAGTTGTCACCTAGTTATTAGACTTGAAAAAGAAAAAGAAAAAACTTCTTTCACGGGAAAGATAGTTTCAGAAAAAGAAAAAGAGAAAAAAGAAAAAAAAAACGCTCAAAATAGTTCATATATTCACTTTAAACTTCCGAAAACTTGTGATGATGATTAATCCAAGCAACCATAAAGATGATGATTATGTAGCAACTAATAAGCAACGAAACTCAGAGAGAACCACAACCTGTGGTGGCTCAAACACCACTAATGAATCTAGAATAACGAAACAGTCCTCTTTACGATGCTTCTAACTAAAAAGAGACAATTAATGAACAGAGCTATATTGGCTATGGAGACAAGAATCCAACCATACATAAACACACTTGAGAGTCAAGAGCAGGGCACTTTCTATTCTTAGTTGAGATCAATCTAAAAGACAAAACTTTTTCAAAACGTACCCACACATTCCACCAGTGCTCATGTCGAACCCACCATCAATAAGTTCACCATCATCAGTAACACTAGGCTTTGCCATTTGATCAAGAAGCTTATAAGGAATCGCGTAACCTAAAGACGTTAGCACAAGCCACAAGACCAATCCAATGTTTCCATGTAAAGCTTGAATGCGAAATTATCACCCTCACTAAGTCACTATGATATACAAAATCTGCAAAACACATATTGGAAACAAATCAAACCAGCGAAACAAAATCATCTGATCTTGACTTCAAAAATTGAAACTTTCAAGTCTCAAAACATCAAAATTCGAGTGTTTGGTGGTTCCAATGTGATCCAAGTAACGTATCTAACCAAATCTAAGGATTAAGAATCAGAGGAATGAAGGATAAGATGGAAGTGTACGTTGCAAACGATCATTATAAGACGGAGCCTAGACATGTGTCTAGCTAGCATTCTCATCCTTACGCTTCTTTGCTCCTTGATTCGCCATGAGATAAGATCAAAAGAGACGACGAAGAAGATAAGGCTTTTCAATATCTGTAAATCTGTAATTCATTTTGCTTTGATCCTTTCTTCTTCTTCACTAATGGTGTGAGACAAGCATTTAGGTCTACGTCTATTTAAACCAATCAGCTTCTGAAACCTGTACATTCTTTGTCGTCTTTTCTCAGACACTTTGTTGGCCGCGTGTGAGTGTGATTACGCTTTTCCTAGGGTTTAGGACAAAGATTCTGAAACTTGGGCTTTAAAACTCTTTTATCAGTAGTTCTGGCCCATTATTTGAAAAAATCAACATTTTTGTTTTGTCACTATTATGGCAAAAACAAAATATGTAACAAAGAAAGTAGCAGTATGGGGTTGGTCAGAAAAAGACATGTACGTTTACAATGTAAGAAGTGACGTGGACACGTGGGAGCATGCGCAATGCAACCAGTCACCATTAATAGGTCCGTTGATTGTTATTTTCAGCAAATACTCATTGAGATCAAAACTAGAAAATGTTGACGAAACCAAACTCTTTTGGATGGACGTTGATAAAGATGGATCAAATTAAATTATGTAGGCCGTTGGTTAGATCATAATAAGGACTAAGACCAAGGTGGGGGGTTATCTTATCCCCCCTCCCACTTGGAAGATGCTTAGCCCTTGAGATAGACATTTGCTTAGTCCCACTTGAATGCGGTACGCTAACGCAGCATCGAGAAGCTTCTGTTTTTTGAATATTCTACTTTTTCTTTTTTCTTTTCAGCAGAATATTCTTCTATAACTACAATTTATCCATTATAAAACTTCTAATTTGACTTGTATATATCATCACTCGGGTAAGTTTAGGATTAAAAATTACATTTAGCTTTTTTGTTTATAAGAATAAAAATAGTCAACTGTCTTAAAGAAAGGGGAAAATCCCAAAATATTTATCCTCATGACCTGGAAAACAACTACGCAAATCAACATTTTAACAATCGTAATTAGAGGATATACAACACATTCTTCTGTTTTGGTTTAAAAAGATCGAATTTGTATTAAAAACAAAACAAAAACACACGTTTCTTACTTAGTCAATAAACTAAAAAAACTCATTAATCACGTCTCTCTCTCTCTCTCTCTGTCTTCAAAACTTAACAGTTTAAATCTTCTTCTTCTTCTTGATCTTCTTCCTTATTTTAGGGTCTCTCTTATCCAGATATTATTATCAGCATCCATTACATCAACATCGAACTTTTTTAACTTTTTCAATATTCTTTGCATCATTCACGTTTCCCCCTCTTGTGCCCAATTCTTATCAGGATCAGATTTCTCATACCTTTAATTCAAAGATTTCGTTTTTTTTTTCCCTTTCTTTCTGTGACTTGGGTTTTGTTTTACTCTGTAAAAGTTTTCCTCTTTTTCTTTTCCGGCGGAAAAATTTCTTACTTTCTGAGGGGAATTTGGAATTTGGAGCTGTCCTTCTTAGTTCAAAAGGTGAGTCCTCATCAATAATGTTAATTGTAATTGAGCGTTAAGTCACATGTAGAGGCTATGTTATTTTTATATGGGGACATAGATGCCTGCAATAATGCAATCATGAATCAGATATGAAGTTTTAGCTTTGCATACTTTATTCCTCTCTTTTGAAATTGTTGTCATTCTTTTTTTCTTTTCTTCAGCAGCTGAGATCCTGCAGACTGAATTTGTATTGATCGTAGATGAGACCAATCATTAGATCATCATCTCTCAGTAGAATTAGATGGGCTTTGAGGAACAATCAAGAACGCTATTCTTCATCTTTCTGCTCCAAAAGCCGCAAACTTTTGATCGGTGTCAGTCAAAACCAATCTCTGGTGAATACAACAACAAGCACTGATTATTCAAGTTTGTGTTCGAGGTTGAGTTTCTTGAGAGGTTTATCAGTAGAAGCAGTAGAAGCAGCTGATCCTGCTACTACTAGGCTCACCGTCTCATCAGGTTTTTTTTTCTTTTTGTTTCTCTTATTTCAATCGAATTCGATTCATCTCAGAGTTTGGTGTTTTATGGTTTACTGAATTTTGTTGAATGGTGGCAGATGTGAAAAGAACAGGTCCGCTTGTTGAGTATGAGAGAAGAATCAGTGATGGTGAACTCATGACTGGTGATATCTGCCAAGTATGATTAACATTACAATCACTCTTTTTTTACTTTATTGAAGCTTTGAGCAATGAGATTAAAAAAATGCGATTCTTGTTACTTGCGGCTTAAGGGTGTGTTTGAAATGTTGCAGATTGGTGCATTGAGAGAGCTTCAGAGACTACATGATGAGCTTGTGGAATCAGTAGATACATGTCGTTTGGATCGGTACAACACCTCTGATAAATTCTCAAGGTGATTCTTCTCTTCTCTTAGCCTTGAGCCTTTTTTTTCTTCTCTGTTTAGGAATTTAGAACTTAAGTCTCAGACAAATTTGTGTGATACAGAAGCCGTTGGTTTTGGTCTCGGCTCATGCCGCAGTCTTCTAACTCACCTGTCAATGGATTATACCTTTATGGAGGTGTAGGCACAGGAAAAACCATGTTGATGGATTTATTCTTTGATCAATTGTAAGTTTGTCTTATCAAATTATTATCTTCGTTTTTTTATTTTTTGTGTGGAGCATTGTGGTTCATGATAGTTCTCTTGTTTCTTCAGGCCTTGCACTTGGAAGAAGCAGAGGATACATTTCCATGATTTCATGTTGAGTGTTCATAGCCGCTTGCAAGTATGAATAGCTAAGTTTCCAGTGTTTCTCTATTGAGTTTAGTAGGAAAGCTTTAGCCTTTTGAGTTACCTAGTTTGATTTCGGGTCATAATGTTTGCAGAAGCACAAGGGTTTATCAGATCCACTTGAAGTTGTTGCCCAAGAGATAGCTCATGATGCAATCTTGCTATGTCTAGATGAGTTCATGGTATACACTTATTACATATATTATCTTCTTGAAAGTGATCATCTTTGGCTCAACCCATCTTAAGTTTTGGCTTTTTTGGCTAACATTTCTGCTATTACAGGTCACTGATGTTGCAGATGCTCTGATACTTAACCGACTCTTCGGACATCTCTTCAGCAATGGCGTCGTAAGTGTGCTTTTCTTACTTACACTAAGCTGCTACAATCATCTCTAATTTTATGTGTTGAACTGACTTGTGTCCATGCTTGTGAGATAAAATATAGATTCTTGTTGCTACATCGAATCGGAACCCTGATAAACTCTATGAAGGAGGACTCCAGAGAGATCTCTTCCTACCTTTCATCTCCTCATTGAAGGTAAATCTAGTCAACTTCCATTAATCCATTTTCAATCTTCTTTTTATGTTTCCAATTCAAAGACTCCATCAATGTTCCATTTTCGTAGGAACGGTGTGTGGTTCATGAGATTGGCTCATCGGTTGATTACCGGAAACTGACTTCGGTACTGCTCTTAAACACTTCCTATACTGGCTTCAATGTAAAGCATAGTTTCAATAACTAGCACGTTTCTTCACTTGTGCAGGCTGAGCAAGGATTCTATTTCATCGGTAAAGATCTTTCGACCCTTTTGAAACAGAAGTTCCAACAACTGATTGGAGACAATGTTATTGCGCGTCCACAGGTAGTAGAAGTGGTGATGGGAAGAAAATTACAGGTACACTGTTAAATACCAAATCTTTGTGTTATTCCAAAACTTTCTGTTGTCTACATATAAGTTGTTTATCAGACCAATGCTGCTTCATGAACAGATTCCATTAGGTGCCAACGGATGTGCATACTTTCCTTTTGAAGAGTTATGCGATCGCCCTCTTGGAGCTGCCGATTACTTTGGATTGTTCAGTAAGTTACTCGGCTTT
>NC_025694.1:4845767-4847844 GCF_000633955.1 Camelina sativa
TCCAAGATGACACAACCAAACCATTCATCAGATCTAACGTAACTATGGTTTAAGAGTTGCAGGTGATGTATGAGAACAGAGCCAGGTTGTCGTGTACAGCTGAGGCAAGTCCTCAAGAACTCTTGGAAAAGATTGTAACAATCTCAGATGCGAAATCGATAGCTCCAAGAACATCGTCGAGATCAAGAAAGAACGATGTTTCTGAGCTCTGTGTGGATAACGAATTAGGTTTTGCAAAAGACCGAACCATCAGTAGGTAATGTAACAAACATCTTCGTGGTTCATTTCTAAAACTTATATAGATTTGTTGGATCTCACTCGTCAAATGAATTTGTTTATTGTGTAGATTAACAGAAATGAACAGCAAAGAGTACTTGGAGCAGCATGCCATAACACATAATCTGTAACAGTCTAAAGGACCGTTGATGGTTTTTTCCATGGGATTCAATTGAATCCTATAATATAGCTTTGTTGTATGTTCTATATCACACCAACAAACAGATAAGAATCATGGAAAAGGGAAATTTATCCATTGTTGTAACATTGAATTTTGAATTTACAAAGAGTACTTGGAGCAGCATGCTATAACACAGAATCTGCAACTCTTATACAAGACCGTTGATGTTTTTTGTTCTTCATGGGATTCAATTGAATCCAAAATAGCTTGTTGTACGTTCTGTATCACACCAACATATCGATAAAAACCACGAAAAAAGGGAAATTTATCCATTGTTGTAACATTGAATTTTGAATTTACAGCTATATTAATTCCAAATCTTTGCAGTACCAATGCACCAAGAACAATAACACATTGCAGTACTAACCAGATTGTTGCTAAACATTAAGTGGTAGAAGCAAAACATCAAAGACCACTACGATATTAAGGACTAGTTTTGGAAAGAAAGAGAGTAGGAGCCAGTGTTGGGATCTTTAACAGCCTTGAAGTTGTCCACACTCATCCCAAATCGACCCAAGATCGAATTTCCCATCTCCTTCAGCTTAGCTACAAACACAAATATATTCAACATCAATGTTAATATATAACCACAAGGAATCACTCAAGGTCAAGATGGTAGTAGATCTACAACTTTTATGATGAAATACTCCCAAAACTTACTTATAGCCTCTTCTTTCATCTTTTCTCGCTTCTCAGCAGCAAGAGGTTCAAGACGTCGTATCCCTTTCCTAGCATGATCACTTGAAGGATCAAGTTCTAAGATCTTCTTCAGGTCTGCATATGAGAAGAGCAGAGACTCAGTGTGAACTCTTCCAATAATAAACCTGATCTACAACCAAAAACTATCTATCCTGTAACAAGTGCCAGAAACTAACCTAGAACTCCTAGCTAATTATTCTAATAAATTGTTTTCATGAGTAAACCTCAAGGGGAAAAGACGAATATTGCTTGCATAAATACTCATGAACTCACCCGTGACAGCATCTTCGAAGTGCTCAAGCTTCTCGTGTGCTTCTGCCCTTCGAACCAAGGCCTTAGTGTAGGTAGGATTTAGCTCTAATGCTTTCGTGCATTCCTTGATCGTTTCTTCATATTTACACTGCCCAAAAATTTCAGAGAAATCTTGACAACTATACTCATCTTCAATCGAAATTCAATAGACCAAGAAGTAACCAAATAAACATTATGACCACTTATGCAAAAGAACCTACCAATTTGAGGAAACATACACCGCTGTTTAAATGACATATGGATCGAAGCTCTATAGACTCAGGAAACTCCTTCACAAGCTCTAAAGCAAAAGCATACTTTGACAATGCCTCTTCATAAAGGCCATTAACGAACAATTTGTTTCCTTCCGCTTTAGCTTCATTTGCTTCTGCCATAACTTTCTCCTTCAACACAAACCAAACAAACAAAAAGACGAATCCTCAATATCTGTCAACACTAGCTTTAAAGCATTTCTCTACTAATTTCATCCAAAGGTTCAAACTTTCACATGACAAGTAGCTAATGAACCCCTAAAACCCAAACCCTAAAGATATCAAAGTGGAATCACCTTGTTTGATCCGTCGTCGGTTATGGCTTCTCCTCCACTCATTAGCTCTTCCTTCTTCTCCG
>NC_025694.1:4848550-4850190 GCF_000633955.1 Camelina sativa
AACATTATGACCACTTATGCAAAAGAACCTACCAATTTGAGGAAACATACACCGCTGTTTAAATGACATATGGATCGAAGCTCTATAGACTCAGGAAACTCCTTCACAAGCTCTAAAGCAAAAGCATACTTTGACAATGCCTCTTCATAAAGGCCATTAACGAACAATTTGTTTCCTTCCGCTTTAGCTTCATTTGCTTCTGCCATAACTTTCTCCTTCAACACAAACCAAACAAACAAAAAGACGAATCCTCAATATCTGTCAACACTAGCTTTAAAGCATTTCTCTACTAATTTCATCCAAAGGTTCAAACTTTCACATGACAAGTAGCTAATGAACCCCTAAAACCCAAACCCTAAAGATATCAAAGTGGAATCACCTTGTTTGATCCGTCGTCGGTTATGGCTTCTCCTCCACTCATTAGCTCTTCCTTCTTCTCCGAGTGCTGTGGTTTCTCCTCCACGGCGTCGTTTTTAGTACCATCTTCATCTCCTTCTTCATCGCTGATTTCACGTTCGCTGGCAGTTTCGAATCCGTCGGAATCATCTCCGTCGACTTGTTTCGTCTCCGTCGTGGGTTGCTGCGGTGAAGACGAAGACGATGGCTTTGGTTCGGTTTTGATGAGGATCTCATCCTCACTCTCACTTGATTCGATCAGTACCATCTTTCAATCTAGGGTTTTTTTCGAGGGTTTGCACAAANTGCTACTATGAGAAGATCAATATACAAATTACAACCTTTCTTTTGTATAGTGTCTTCATTTTCAATTTAAATTATAAAAAAAGTTTTCTTTAATTAACAAGCAGAGCCAGCTTCTACCAGCTTGCTTAATTTATTGTTCCTTAGTCTTTCTTCGTAAACTTCACTTCCGTGCATCTCATTCTCATACCTAAATGACATAAATACAGATATAGTATTAGACTAATTAAAAATTGCATAAACCAATAACTAAAATTAAAACGGNAAACCCAAACCCTAAAGATATCAAAGTGGAATCACCTTGTTTGATCCGTCGTCGGTTATGGCTTCTCCTCCACTCATTAGCTCTTCCTTCTTCTCCGAGTGCTGTGGTTTCTCCTCCACGGCGTCGTTTTTAGTACCATCTTCATCTCCTTCTTCATCGCTGATTTCACGTTCGCTGGCAGTTTCGAATCCGTCGGAATCATCTCCGTCGACTTGTTTCGTCTCCGTCGTGGGTTGCTGCGGTGAAGACGAAGACGATGGCTTTGGTTCGGTTTTGATGAGGATCTCATCCTCACTCTCACTTGATTCGATCAGTACCATCTTTCAATCTAGGGTTTTTTTCGAGGGTTTGCACAAAAGCTTTCAACGCGACTGGCTTATCTTGATCGTCGATCTATCTTTAACTTTCTTAAGAAATCTGAATCGAAGCACAAGAAAGAAAGGTTCAATGGTGAAGAAGCTATTAAACGGCGCCGTGTTACCAAAAAGCTTTGTTGTTATTGATAAGCAATCTCAGGCCTCGTATTGGCCCATCTAATATCTTAATTGGGCCTATCCCAGCTATAATTAACACTGTACATCTTTTTCTACAAATACCACACAGTGTAAGGAGTTTACCATTCGTATATAGAAAAACCTCATGGCATGCTATCTTTTCGGTTTTTTTTTTTTTTTTT
>NC_025694.1:4852437-4854727 GCF_000633955.1 Camelina sativa
CCCTTTTTATACCTCGAAACCATCGAAAGAAACGAAACCATTTGCTGCATGAACAGAGAAAGATACCGTTTCTACGAATAGCTGCGTGAACAGAGTATCCTCTGCTAAGCAGTTTCTTGAGAATCCAGAAACCAACATAAGTGGAAGCATCAAGAACGCAGCAACAAGAAGTGGACTTTTCGTGATCCATTTTGTTTTTGTTTTTCTCTTTTGCGTCTGATTAGTGATTGAATCAGGAGAGAGTTAAACGAAAGCGTGTGTATAAGTGTGTGAAAGGAAGAAGAAGGTTAGAAGTAGGAAGAGAGAAGAGGCAAGTATTAATAGGAGCAAGTTGGGTGAACTATTTTTCTGTTGCACGTTCCCAGCTACTCATCTTTTATTATACCTCATCTCTTATACTAGTATTTATTATTTTTTTTACACCTAAGTATTTTTTGTATTTCTTAATTGATTATTTTCACCCCTCTTAACCATCTGGATTAATAACTTGTTTATCCAATATCCCACAAGTCAATCCCTTATTGGTTTTTGTTTACGTGTTGACAAATTTTTGTAACGTGTTTCTTCTTTCAGAAACACTCCAAATTTAGTAGTACCAGCTAATATCAAATTCCAATTTTCTTATTTTGTTTCTTATTGAATAGTACAAATATATATATTACCAAATCAAATTAAAGATGAGTTGTCTAGATACTTTTTTTGGTTTAATTTTTTTTTCTGACATGTGTCACTTCTAGAAATAATCAAATTAATTATAAATCATATAATGAGTGATTGAACAAATATTAATTCAGTATGAGATGAGTTCATTCGAACAATCGTCATTGTTAGAAGATATAACAAAAGTATATATAATTTGGTATTTAGTGAATTTAATAAACATATATATTAAAAATGTTAATTTAAAAATTGATTAGTTCTGTTTATATTTCAAACAGTAGATCAGTAATATTATGAAACTCTCCTGATGTTGTTAGATATGAGTATACTATAAAAACAATCTGGATATAAATGAAGGTTGGAATTAGAAAGATGTTGTTAGGTTTGAGAATGCCAGAATGGAACAAACTTGGGTCGGCCATTGCATAAGCAAAACTCACACAAAGGTGGCTTCTAAAAGATAACTATATTTCTCTAACAAAAAGATAAGATATCTATAATACTATAAAAATTAAAGATTGTAAGAAAAATGGAAGTAGAAACAAGGAGTCAAGGAGATACATAAGAGAATTAATAAAAAGCAAAACAGCGAAAGGGCGCTGGACGTAAAGTAGTTAGCAGTTAGTAGGTAGAGATTGTGGTGGGATGAGAATTTACGTGGGGAAGTTTCACCACAAGCCACACACCTACCAACATGTCTAAACTCGTAATGTGTGCTATAATCTGGAGCTTTTAATTTACTAATTTACTCTAAAAATGTTTCCACTACATTTTTAGAGATTTGGTATTCACTCGGTGAAACTTAAGTTGTGATTGTAGAAATATCCAAAAGCTATCTTATTATATTACGGAGATATCTTAATGATTTGTACGTGTTTTAATGTGAATGGATTCAATTAGTTACAAAATTAGGTTACATGTTAGGTCTAGATAACAAGTATCCTTTTAACAAAATGTATACCGTCACTCCAATAGTGATAATTGAATAATGCGGCTTTATACACCTATATGTGCATCTAATTCCGCAAGTTTGCAACTAATTGTTTTTTTTTTTTTGCAAGGGTCGTTTAAGTTTTTAATTTAGCCATCGGGTTGCAAAGTTGTAATTGAGCTGTGAAATTCTGGTTCTTTTAATGTCATACAATGATTCAACCATTCTGATTTGATGTTTCTTTTATTGATGATGATGAATGGTGATGAGTGATGACTGATGAGAAAAACAATTCAATACTTATCCCCTGCTGTATTTATTTCTTTTCTAGGTCAACCTCTGTTTTTTTTATTTTTTTATTATAAATTGTTACAACGAAACTGAAAGAAAAATTTAAAAAAAAAAAAAAAAACTTTGTGTGGCTAAGAAGGATTGGCGAAATATGAAAAGTGGTGAGAAGACACGTGTCAAAGTCTCTCAGATGTTTTCGTACTTTTGCCCCATATAGATGATGAACACTGCGTGTCGTCCTGAACAAGGAAAATGCTTTCACCAAAACTGGTAACGCTCATCATACCAATCAATTTCAAAGCTCAATGAATGAACTGAACTAATTATGAGCCACGTGTACATCAACCAGGATCACACGACAAAGTGTTTGGATTCCTTCTTTTGAGTTCAGAAAAGTTGACTTGCGTC
>NC_025694.1:4855760-4920652 GCF_000633955.1 Camelina sativa
ATATAGATGATGAACACTGCGTGTCGTCCTGAACAAGGAAAATGCTTTCACCAAAACTGGTAACGCTCATCATACCAATCAATTTCAAAGCTCAATGAATGAACTGAACTAATTATGAGCCACGTGTACATCAACCAGGATCACACGACAAAGTGTTTGGATTCCTTCTTTTGAGTTCAGAAAAGTTGACTTGCGTCCGCAGTCTCCGTTCACCTAATTCGATTTACCATCTTATATATAAGAACAAAATAGGTTGATTGAGGATAATGATAATACAACTTTTATACAAGTGGTTTTTTTTGGACAACAACAAACTTTCATTAAACTTAAAACTTCAAAAGAGGGATGTTCTTACAGTTTAGAAGCAAAATATTATAAGAAATGTAAAGATAGAGACTACATGAGTCTTCCGACAAGATGCACAACCTTGAGGAGTTTGCAAAGGGTGAAAGATCTTTTGAAGTCTTATAGGATTCAAGTTTGGAGGCAAACTTCAGGAAATCCCTGACCAACAGCTGGTCATACTTCGCTCTTGCGATAGACGCATAGGAGCTTTTAAAAGTGTGCTCCATGGAGGAGGCTAAGCGGTGAGATGGTTGTCGAGTGATCATGGTGATTGAAGAAGATGAAACCGGGAATCGTAATTGAAGGGTGACAAGCCGTAACAAAGCAGGTGGGTCATCCCTCACATGGAAATGGAGGTAAATGAAATCCACACAAAGCTTGTAAACAGTTTGGTCCTGGACTAGATCAACATACCCAAGGTTTCTATCCAAAGGCGGTAACAGAAAGAGGGGGTCAAATGGTTCAAGGGTAGGGTGCAGGCAAGTTGTCGGATCGGATTCATAAATATGTCTACATAAAGCAAGCATCCGGACAGGGTTAAAAGACTGACCTCGACAAAGTAGTCTAAGAAGCAGCTTTGGAGACACCGATGTTCTGCTACCGAGAGAAACTCGTCTTGACGAAGCAGAGGTAATTGATGCGACCATACAGATGCCAAATAGTTCTTGATTGGGTTCAGGGATCGGGTGAGGTGGATAAAGGGAGCTGGTGAAAGCAAGGTAACTCCAACATCTTAACGGTGGGATCAGAATGCCAAGCTTCACCAAACAGTCTCCCTCAAAGATATAATCCCTGGGAGATCCAACTAAAGCGGTTTCCAAATAGCTCTCACACCATTCTACCAATGATGATGGTTTAAGGATCAGAAGTAGTCTTCGAACTAGTGATACCATTGGGCACATCAAGCCTTGAATAGGGAGGGAGAGAGTGGAGTTAATACCAAACCTGGATTCACACTGAACTCGACACAAAGGATTTTCAAGTAAATTATAAGAAGCCAATATTCTGCTATCGAGGGAGCCTCGTCTTGACCAAGCAGTTAACATCGGGACTAAACAATTTGAACTTGAAGTAATACGATTATAGGCGGATCGGGGAAGGTTACAGTGTAGGAATGAGTCATAGTCTAAAGCGAATAGACTGTCTACCAGGGTTCCAAAGTAAGATTGGGGAGCAAACCTCGGCCAAAGAGATAACGAGACTGGAACAGAGCAAGCCGGGGTTAAGGTGTTCTTTGTCAAGATCTTCAAAGGCTCCGGTGTCAACACAGAGCTCCCGTCCGGCTGCCGCCAAGTCGAACACTTGGAGGGAGGATATAAATCCGAGGATAGGTGAGATGTTAAAGTTGACTGTGGACAAAACCAGATCGAGAGACAAGCACCAATGGAACCAGGGCCTTCGGGGGGTTGAGGAGTGAAATTAGTTAGTTGGATATTCAGATGAGCAGTCTCACTGAGAGAGGAGGACGGAAGCGGTGGGACGATGGGAATTGATTGAGACTGACGCGAAATCGTTGTTGAGATCTGGACTCTCCGAAGACCTCCGGTGAAGAGAACCAAAAACACAGACGAGAAGAGTAGACAGAAGTAGTAAAGGAGCAGGGAGCTTGAGAGATCCCGACGCTGGAGAGCCGGAGCTCTACCGGCGTCGAAGAAAGGTGAGTAGAGCGGCGCCTCGATTATCGTGCCTGAGAGAGAATTAGGGCAAACGGTATATTTAATTACAGTTACCTAAGTGGTTAATTATATAAATAGCAGCATATTATAACATGAAAGTGAAAGTGATATTGTGACTTGTGATCAGTGCATTATTTACTTCAAGCATTAGCTCTTATAATGTTTCATATTCACCCCTTATACAAAATATTCAAGACTTTTAACCGATGAACTGATGAGAATAAAAACACACAAATATATTATATCTTGACTTCGTGGATTTCATTGATTTTTGTTCTTAGTATTGCCAGAAAAATCATTCATGATATATCCAAAGAAAAAGAAAAAAATTGTCGTGTAATTGTGAAATGAGCTGTTACCATAATCAGGAGAATTAAGGGTTCCTAATGGTCATATCTTACTATATCATATAATCCTTTTAAAAAGCTGACTCTGAAGTGAGCGGCTTAAGATGGGGACTACAGAGATGAGAAATGCGACATTTTCTGCTTATGTGTGAACTGGATTTCATAGTTTAGTGAACGCACTTACAGAACGAAACAGATAGTTTGTTGAGTTTACATAATATTTTAGATGGAGTTAGAGAGAGAAAGTCCTACAAGTCCTGATAAGGGTGGAAGTTACATTTAGACCAAGAGACGCCAATAAGGTAAAACTTGTTTAAGCAACAAATCCTTTGATCGAGTACATGCACTAGCAAATAGCAATAGATTCTTGGGTACCAAATTGGGTACGGCTTTGGTTAACAATAAACCAACTATGTCTATTGGTGGTAAACGATAAAGCAGCTTTTTGTACCGGTAAATCGGTTTAATCATCAGTAACTGATAAGTATCACGGACCAACGATTTCATGGCCTCGTTTCAACATAATTCAGCCCAAATTTATTTGGGTCAAGTCCATGCACTCTCCTTTGTATATATTTTCGTCCACCGGGAGTTTGCGTGGTTCTACTTATTAAAACACAGGTATCTATTTAACAAAAATGATCCTAGTATATATATCTATATATAAAATAGTGTCAAGGATAAATTTTATAAAAGTCAGAAATAACGAGGCGTTACGAAGAATTGCGCTTTCGTTTAATCTGATGTCAAAAGACTCAAAACTGAAAGTGATCGATATTCATTTTATATTTACTTAACTAGTTTGGTATTCGCCTAGCCACTATATATCCATCCATCTAATCATTTATTTACGTGACAACTGAAACTATACGACTAGTCTTAGACTAAAACTCTTTACTGTTCTATATATCCTTACAAATTTGAATCAAGTTATATGTATGCTTAATCTTTCATAGCAGAAATCAAATCGAGAGAGACTAAAATGGGCATGGCGCATGGGCATGGTGAAAGTCACGACTTTACCAACTTTTGGATCAAAGATCGTTGGATCACATTTAATCTGTTCATTAATGTAGGAAGTTGAGAAATGTACATAATGACTTTGTCGTTGGTAATTAACATCATGACTTTGTCTCACCACGTACGTACGTTCTTGCCATGCTCATTTTCTATTCTAGTACAGAAACAAATCACATGCGCACCACAATGGATACGGCCATACGGTAATCGATCAAGTACAGAAACAAGTCACATTCACACGAGAATTACATGCTTTCATAAATTTACTAAAATATTGAATATATATTTATTTGTCCCCATATCTTTAAATATTAAATGCAATTTTGTAATTTAAGATAAAACAATCATATTTGTTCCAAAAAAAAGAGAGATAAAAACAATCATATAAACCTCAGTCGTAACATTACCAAAAAAAAAAACCTCAGTCGTAATATTTTTTGGGTTTCTATAAATGTAAGCTTAGACAAAGCTTCCATTGAGTCATTTTAATTCATTATCTCTGAATCCATATATGGATAGAAGGTTAGCTTGGGTCACACAATCCATTGATGCCTTGTATTCTTTAATAGATAAAGATCCTTCTATACTACAAAAGATTGAAGCATCACCGTATGTGCATACGCCGCTTCATGAAGCATCAATGTTTGGGAAAATAGACATGGCCATGGACTTGATGGTGTTGATGCCATCGTTTACGTATAAACTAAATACACGGGGATATAGTCCATTGCACCTTGCCGTGGAGAACAATCAAGTCGAGATAGCACTAGAGCTAGTCAAGTTTGATCCCAATCTTGTTCGTCTTCGTGGCAGAGGAGGTATATTTCTTGAATAATAATAATTCTACTTTAGATCGCCCGCACTTCATAGTTTGACATATTCCCTTACATGAGTTCAGTTGAGGTCTATTTTCCTCTATAGATAGGCAACGTCTAACATTAATGATATATTATTCAATTTTCTAAACAGGTGTGACACCACTACATCTTGTAGTGGAGAAAGGTGGTGTCGATCTCCTCACGGAGTTTATCATGGCTTGTCCCAAGAGCATTTTGGATGTAAACGTAAGCGGTGAGACGGCTCTACACATGGCGGTCTTGAACGGCAGATATGAAGAGCTCAAAGTGCTTACGGGATGGATCGAAAGAATACGCCAAAGGGAAGCTGCGTCTATGGAGAAAGACATCCTAAACAGAAAAGATCGTGAGGGCAACACGGCGTTGCATGTCGCGGCATATCAGAATAAACATCAGGTAATGTATTCAAATATTCTTCTCTTATGTCGTACTTTTTAAAATTAAAGGAGTATTCTGTTATTAAACCAAAACAACACGATATGATTTGATATATATACATAATGTAAATGAAGGTTAATTTGTTACCTTTTGGTGCGTGTGGAAATGTTATGTACAGGCAGTAAAACCGTTGTTGAAATNATCCATCTAATCATTTATTTACGTGACAACTGAAACTATACGACTAGTCTTAGACTAAAACTCTTTACTGTACTATATATCCTTACAAATTTGAATCAAGTTATATGTATGCTTAATCTTGCATAGCAGAAATCAAATCGAGAGAGACTAAAATGGGCATGGCGCATGGGCATGGTGAAAGTCACGACTTTACCAACTTTTGGATCAAAAATCGTTGGATCACATTTAATCTGTTCATTAATGTAGGAAGTTGAGAAATGTACATAATGACTTTGTCGTTGGTAATTAACATCATGACTTTGTCTCACCACGTACGTACGTTCTTGCCATGCTCATTTTCGATTCTAGTACAGAAACAAATCACATGCGCACCACAATGGATACGGCCATACGGTAATCGATCAAGTACAGAAACAAGTCACATTCACACGAGAATTACATGCTTTCATAAATTTACTAAAATATTGAATATATATTTATTTGTCCCCATATCTTTAAATATTAAATGCAATTTTGTAATTTAAGATAAAACAATCATATTTGTTCCAAAAAAAAGAGAGATAAAAACAATCATATAAACCTCAGTCGTAACATTACCAAAAAAAAAAACCTCAGTCGTAATATTTTTTGGGTTTCTATAAATGTAAGCTTAGACAAAGCTTCCATTGAGTCATTTTAATTCATTATCTCTGAATCCATATATGGATAGAAGGTTAGCTTGGGTCACACAATCCATTGATGCCTTGTATTCTTTAATAGATAAAGATCCTTCTATACTACAAAAGATTGAAGCATCACCGTATGTGCATACGCCGCTTCATGAAGCATCAATGTTTGGGAAAATAGACATGGCCATGGACTTGATGGTGTTGATGCCATCGTTTACGTATAAACTAAATACACGGGGATATAGTCCATTGCACCTTGCCGTGGAGAACAATCAAGTCGAGATAGCACTAGAGCTAGTCAAGTTTGATCCCAATCTTGTTCGTCTTCGTGGCAGAGGAGGTATATTTCTTGAATAATAATAATTCTACTTTAGATCGCCCGCACTTCATAGTTTGACATATTCCCTTACATGAGTTCAGTTGAGGTCTATTTTCCTCTATAGATAGGCAACGTCTAACATTAATGATATATTATTCAATTTTCTAAACAGGTGTGACACCACTACATCTTGTAGTGGAGAAAGGTGGTGTCGATCTCCTCACGGAGTTTATCATGGCTTGTCCCAAGAGCATTTTGGATGTAAACGTAAGCGGTGAGACGGCTCTACACATGGCGGTCTTGAACGGCAGATATGAAGAGCTCAAAGTGCTTACGGGATGGATCGAAAGAATACGCCAAAGGGAAGCTGCGTCTATGGAGAAAGACATCCTAAACAGAAAAGATCGTGAGGGCAACACGGCGTTGCATGTCGCGGCATATCAGAATAAACATCAGGTAATGTATTCAAATATTCTTCTCTTATGTCGTACTTTTTAAAATTAAAGGAGTATTCTGTTATTAAACCAAAACAACACGATATGATTTGATATATATACATAATGTAAATGAAGGTTAATTTGTTACCTTTTGGTGCGTGTGGAAATGTTATGTACAGGCAGTAAAACCGTTGTTGAAATGCCTCTCGCTTGACCGGAACATCCAGAACAAAGATGGTTTAACATCCCTAGACATACTTCGGGCCAACGGTCGGTACATGGACAAAGATACTGAAAAACTGATAAGAAGTTGGGGTGGAAAGAGCAAAGCTGCTCTACCCAAAGTCAAGACATCGTCTGAATATTTGAGATCACGGGTTACGTTCAGGGAATTTTGCTCCATCCAAATGACACGTTACAAGAGCGGCATATCAGAAGGAACCAGAAACGCGCTTCAGGTGATAACCATACTCATCACCACGGCTACGTATACAACAGCACTACAGCCACCAAGATGCCTAAAAGACGACTATTCAAGTAATTACGGAGAATTAATATGTCTACTACTTTGGGGATTCATTACGATGTCTTTTTTTTTCTCTATGTTTTTGAACTTCATTCTCTTACCACCTGGTAGAGAGTACACTTGGTTCTATATCTTGATCGCAACTCCTCTCTGCTGCTCTTATGGGATTGCAATATTGTTGAACGGCCAGACAAGAATATTCTTTCCAATATTCCTTGTGATTGTGACTCTAATTGGCTTTCTTTGTTATCTGATTTTCTTATTCTTGAAGTGGAAATTAGCTCTCCAGCTGAGGACAGTAAAGCCCAAAAGTCAGATGGTTTTGGAAGGTTTATCGACAATATAATAGTTTAATTATAGTCCTTCGTATTTGATAGATAAGCAAAGAATCTCATATGAACTATGTTGAACTCCGTCTCTCTCTAATAGATGTTTTTGCCAATTTCACATATATTAAGAAAAAGTTAAAATTTTATTTATGAATTAATTTATAATTATTTTTAGGTAAAAAGATAAAATATAAACTTTAGATAGTATGCTACGTAGAAAAAAATTAAAATAAAAAAATCAATTAATTTTTTTTAATATACAAAATCAATTTTTTTAGAGACAAAAAAATAATAAAACATCAATAATTTTAATTTGTGAGACGGAGAGAATATATGGCATTTTGGCTAGCCATTTAATCTCACATTATGATCTATATGTCAAGTCCTAGTCCCAATTGCATGTTTAACTTGCCAACGATCTAGTTCATTAAAATTTTCACATTATTAAATCATATATTTTTTTGGAACATGTCTTAACATTTTCTTTTTTTTTTCAAAACACTTGTATTTCATTACTCAAATGAGGTAAGGTTCAAACAACCATTCCTTAAGTTACAAGATAAAAGGGCATTCCCCAATGCCAAAACAACAAAAGTACAAAGTAAAGATATGATTAATCGGCAATGGGTTATTGAGAGCTTTGAGCCAAATTCTTGAAGAGATTTGGTACATGTGAGGTCAAGACTGTCAAAGGACTCTTTCATGAACAAATCAATGGATGAGGAACTAGCCACTGTCATGAGACTCGTTGGCGTTAGAAAAGGGGTCATAGCTGCACTTCTCATCGGTTTGAGAAGGTCTACAAAGGGTAGTAGCTTGAAGATATTTCGAGCAAGGTTTAATGTGCTCTGAAGCTTGAAGAAATTTGCTAGAGTTGTTGCCGGGTGCAAACTGACCTTGGACAGACCAAAGCCGAAGCCAAAGAACGGACAGCTTGACATCGGGATCCATAAGCTATAATTCTTCCAGCAATAGGGTTCACAAAACAAGGCCAAACAAGATACTAATATCATAATTCTCAAGGAATTACCGCAAAGCCAAAGCAACAATGATGAATTACTTCTCAAATGGATTCCATAGAGTACGTAATCTTGATCACACCATTGGCTATAATATGACTTCAGCGAATGGAATAAAGGATCGTATCTGGGCTTACTTGGATTTAGATTTGAAGCACCAATTAATTGAAAGTTGTCCCCGCAGTGGGTTGAATCACCATGACGAAGCTCTGTGATCACGGGGCTTGAATGCAGGGTAATGAGGAAGTGTCGGTAACCGCCGTTCCGTGGATCCGGGGTCATAATGCCTTCCTTCCTCATTCCAATGGTGTGGCTATAAACTAGAAACATGAATCCCAAAGGCTGTGAGCTTTGATGTGAAGAGTTCATCGAGGGATTTCTTCTAGCCAGGGTTTGCAATTGATAATGGCTGAACCAATTCAGGGATGTCGATAGAGGTTGCAGAAGGTATCGTACGCTCTTACAAACACAATAACGAAGAGGTCTTGAGAATAGGTTTAGCAAAAGTTTTTGAATGTTGGACCTGGATTTAAAGGTAATGGACTTTGCTTTTGAAAAGCTTAACGGGCCGACAAATATTGCACGGCCCACCAGAAGAAACCCTAATTTCGTGAAGGTTGACCAATCTTGAGTGGTTGTGCGGCGGCAGCTATCCGGAGTGGTGAAGCTAGGTTCCGATAATCGTGCATCTCCGGAGGACAAGGCATCAGTAGGAGCCAGCCAGCCATAGAGGCGGTAATAAGCTAATACGGGAAACCACAGGGACATATCGTCTTTGGAGAGATGGACTGCTGATCTGAGAAAGGAGGCGCCGTGTGCCGTCGACGTCTCCACCATGAGAGTTGCGGCTGCTTGTCCAGATAGGAGCTCACCAACAAACCTCGGTCCCCAAACAAAAGCTTTCCTAGGTGTGAGCAGCCAGTTAGGTCGGAAAATATGAACCGCGTCTATATGTGGATCTGATAACCCGGCTGATACATGCAGAGAAAAAAAAAGACGGTTCACCGGAAAGCGCCATCGCTCTTTGTCTCTGTCGAAAATAAGTGTATCGGGATCTGAGGGGTTCATAACCAAATTGAAAAAGGGGAAAAAATAAAAACTGGGAAGCAAGAAAGAGA
The DNA here is from genome assembly GCF_000633955.1 of Camelina sativa. Taxonomy (NCBI): domain Eukaryota; kingdom Viridiplantae; phylum Streptophyta; class Magnoliopsida; order Brassicales; family Brassicaceae; genus Camelina; species Camelina sativa. The sequence goes on from NC_025694.1 coordinate 4,865,001, forward strand.
GCAAAAGAGAGTGGAGAGGGGACAATCCCGACGCCGGCGAGCTAAAGCTACGCTGGCGTCACAAGAAGTTAGCGCAGATGAGGCCTCGATGTTAGTACCCTAGAGAGAAAAGTCTTTTGTTTTTCCACTTTTCTTTGAACATGTCTTCACATCATTATATGATTTAGCTGTTAACAAAAAAAAAAAAAGGCTTTCTGCAATTTTGATTTTGCGGAATATGTGTTTACATCATTATAAAATTTCCACATTATTAAATCATTTTCTCATAGATTTCGTTGGATCATAATACCTAATACACACACTTGATAGTTTCAGCAAGTTTTCCACCTTTTTCCAAGACTTTGTACTTGTGAAGAATTTGTTTTTCTGTATTTCAGAACATTAATTAAATCCTCAAATTAAAAGAGGGGAATCCATGCAAATTGAAATTAACTACGTACAAGAAAGATTAAGATAAAAATTGAAGACTTTTTCTAATGAGAATACACACTTGATAGTTTTTGAAATAATAAGGTTTGTGGTATTGAGCTCTGTACAATAGAGGAGGGTTGTGAAAGTGATCTCTCCATAAAAGAGAATATTTTAAAAAATATTACTCGGTAAAGAAGAAACTGATATTGAGCCAAATATCCACAGGGATGATCGGCAATTGCTTAACACTACAATAAAAAGTGAATATTGTTACCAATTTAACTAGATTTTAACCCGCGGTATACCGCGGGCTTATGTTATTTTTTAAAACTATTTTATATAATTTACTAAAAAATATTATGTTGAATCAAATATTTATTTTTAAAAGTTGACAAAATATATCTATATAGATATATAGCAAATGTTTTATAATAATATTGAGATGTTTGTAATTTATTTGCTTTATCTATATACAAATTATTATTTTCGTTTGGAATTTAATTAATTTAATTTCCTTTATCTTGGAATTGAATCAATCAAGATTAGTTGTTGTGAAAATAAACATATGTTAATATGTATAATACACTTTGTAGTTCATATAATATTATTTAATTTTTATTCACAAATTCTCAATTTGAAATTAGTTAGTTTTGCCTAGAGCCTATTAGTTATTAAAAAAATAAAATTAATTAGTTTTGTATATGAGTGTGATGGAGCGGATTAGTGTTGGTTTATAACTCTTTTTATATAAGATTAAGTTTTAAGATATTTTGCTTGTATTTTTTAACCAACCCGCAAAAATATATAAGTGTACCCCATCACATACTTATGATTATTTTTAGTCTAGGTTTGGACCCGTGGATAAATAAAAATTTCCATAAAATATTGTTGCTTTTTTAGTATTGTGCATATGTTAAATAGCTAAACTCTGTATTTACACAAATTTAGTTTTATTATCATAAAGTTAGTAGCATTGTTGATATTACTCATATAGGACTAAATTTGATTTACTCAATATTTATATTGTGTAACAGGATATATTTGTATTTGATATCTCCTTTTTAGTAAAAAAAACATTTATAATTATGAGATTAACTCTATAAATGACACATCTATTTTTTTTAGGTACACCGCAGGATATGTAAGTTATATGATATATTTATAATTCATATAAAGTTTAAATATTTATAAATCTTATAAAGTTTAAAAATTTATAATCCGTAAACATTATTATTATATTTTAACCCGCAATGTAAACATTTATTTTTTGGAATTCACATTTTTTTGGAATTTACAGATTTTGTTGGAGTTTATTAATAATTATTAAGATTGCATAATACCAATTTTTATTAAATCATTTTAATTGTGCATGCCCTATATTGGTGTTGTTAAAAAAATAGTAATATGAAGATTTTATCCATGTTGAAATATGAGATTAATGATATTTTATTTTTTTAGTAATATTGTTTCAAACCCGTCTTGTATTACACCCTCGGNTTTTTAGTCTAGGTTTGGACCCGTGGATAAATAAAAATTTCCATAAAATATTGTTGCTTTTTTAGTATTGTGCATATGTTAAATAGCTAAACTCTGTATTTACACAAATTTAGTTTTATTATCATAAAGTTAGTAGCATTGTTGATATTACTCATATAGGACTAAATTTGATTTACTCAATATTTATATTGTGTAACAGGATATATTTGTATTTGATATCTCCTTTTTAGTAAAAAAAACATTTATAATTATGAGATTAACTCTATAAATGACACATCTATTTTTTTTAGGTACACCGCAGGATATGTAAGTTATATGATATATTTATAATTCATATAAAGTTTAAATATTTATAAATCTTATAAAGTTTAAAAATTTATAATCCGTAAACATTATTATTATATTTTAACCCGCAATGTAAACATTTATTTTTTGGAATTCACATTTTTTTGGAATTTACAGATTTTGTTGGAGTTTATTAATAATTATTAAGATTGCATAATACCAATTTTTATTAAATCATTTTAATTGTGCATGCCCTATATTGGTGTTGTTAAAAAAATAGTAATATGAAGATTTTATCCATGTTGAAATATGAGATTAATGATATTTTATTTTTTTAGTAATATTGTTTCAAACCCGTCTTGTATTACACCCTCGGGTTGTTGACTTTGTTTTCTCCAATAGATCTTATGATTTATAAGGTAACTGTTTCTTGTATGATCTAAGGTAAAATATGAAGAAAAAAAAGTTAAAGAGACTTGTTAAATCTGCTTGAGGAATTGTTTTCCAAATAGAATTGTGTAATTTGTAAGGAGTTGTTTTTACAAATTGCTTAAAGTGTTGGTCTTCTTTTTATATATTTCATCACCCTATATTCAAATCAAACACTAATCACGTTGATGATCTACACACAAGAATATGTATATATTACCAAAATTAATTAGTTACATAATCACAATCTACTGAAAAAAAGAGGATAATGACATTAAGAAGCGAAACATATATATTGCTCTAACTAAAAATATATACTTATAAGGAAAAAAAAGAGTGAAATATTTAGCAGTATGAATACTTTTGCATCATCACAAATTGACAATCAATCTTATCATATAAAATGGTTTGAATCTGTTCCACGACACTTTTCTGAGATCTCTTTTTCACAAAAAAGAAGAAGCTCTTATCGGAAAATGATGTAGCAGACTGAGGATCACCAGATTTGTTTCCTACTCCCGTCGGTATTGGAAGGAAGAGACTGATGATTGATGTTGTTGGTGGTGCTAACTTGTGATTAAGGACCAATTATTTATAGGCAATTGATTAGGTTTATTTTTTTCACCTCTTAACACACAACATCTTTAATTAGTTACCAGATAATTAGGGATTAAATATTGCATAAGATTTATTTTTAGAGAATATGCCAAGTTTATGTGATTTGATATTTTTATTAGCCATTAATTTGTTTCTGTATTTAAATTTGTTTCTATTTTAAAATTAAATGTGGTGAGTAATTAATGACATACAAAAGCGAATATAGCTGATTTATAGGTTTCCCATAACTTTATATCTTGAAATCGATTATTGCATATATATGGTAGAGATTCTTGGGATGATTGACTTGATTTTTTGAAGCTAAATGTGTGAAAACATAATAAATGTCAATGGCATAGGATTGTAAATATTTTAGAATTCTAACGTTTTTTTCAAAAATTTGCTGTGAAAATGTTAATATAGATGGTCATAATATATTAATTTTTGGTCACAAATACTTTATTGTGACGAAAATGAAATGGATTGAAGGTCACAATAAAATGGTCACAAATGGGTGTAAGTCACAAAAAAGTCATAAACAGTTGTGACGTTTTTGAAGTAACAATTTGTCACAAGTTGTGACGATAATTGAATAGTCACAAAAAGTTACAATTTATGACGGTTAATAGAGTCACAAATATGACACAACACATGACCCAAAAAATGTCATATATTTGTTACAAATTAGTACTATTTTAAGTCACTACGTTGTGACTTTTTGCCACCAAAATACAATCACAAACTAGACACAATTAGTGACTTGATTAGAGACACACAACCGTCACTATTTTTATTTTTACTTTTTTATTTTATTTTTTATTTTATTTTTATTTTTTAATTACCACAATGTGTACTTATTTGTGACATTTCACGTTCCTAGATTTTTTTTAAAATATTAAATCCTTTCACCATATTTCAAAAAATATATAATTATAGAATAAAACATGAAAACTAAAAATAATATGCAAACGATAATATATAGATAACAAACTAACATCCAAATACAAAGTTGATACATAAACACAACTGAAAGGAAATATAAACCAAGCACAAAGTTAATCCATAAACATAACTGAAAAGAAATACAAACAAACCATAGTAGTTAGATAAAGGTGGATGGTCTTGGTAGTAGTGTTGGATTTAGACATTTTGACTTGCAAAATATTCAACAAGTTTCTCCATAGCTAAGTCTTTTCTGGATTTGCTGATTTTCTTCAAGGTTTTATTTCAGATCAGTTTCCATCTCCTGTATCCGATGTGTTATTGTCTCTACTTTTTCACCACATTGTGGTACACTTGATGAGGCACCAACAGATGGTAAAACCTCACTAAGTGCTCCAAGTCCAAAGTTATGACCATGTTTAGATGATCCAGCAGCCTAGAAATAAAAAATAAATGCATAAGCTATCATACACCAAACCAATACAACACACAACTCACGACCAAACAATAACATATATGGTGACTAACAAATTTGCTCACGACCAAACAACTCACGCCCAATACACCACCCGTACGTAACTCAAACCAAACAATAAAACACGACAGTTCCACGGTGACTAACAAATTTGTTCCACCCTAATAACATATATGGCTAAACCTCAAATTTGCTTCCATTAATGGCTTGAGCTAACCACTGAGTTTAATTAATTTCAGCCGATAAAGTTGAAAAGTTTGTGATTGAAGTGTATACCTCGGGCATGTGATTATTGGAAGCTACCTAGCTTGTATCATTTGATGATATTTTTCATTCAGCTTGCTTCAGTGTGATTTCTAATCATATGTATTTTTATTTTGCCATATTTGGACTACATGAAACTATGTGCTCTTCTTCTGTCAAACAATTATCACTATGCTTATATAAGCTGGTTGAATTCGGTGAAAAATGTAGTTGGTAGTTTTGCGAAACATATGTGTTTACAGAGAAACATGTGTATCAATATATGTGGATACAGAGAAACATATGTGTTTGGCGAAAAAGATTATAAATTAGGTAATTAATAAACCCTAGAAAAATATCATAAATATATTAATAAATCCCTAGAAAAACTTTGCCCAAAAACACAAAATCATTTACTTTTAAAAATAACAAATTTAGCCATGTGTTTCTCTCCTCCATCGCGTTGTGACTATTTTTAAGTATCGTTTTGCAACTAGATTCATCATTTTTTTTTAATGTTTTTTCTTTTTAAGGTTTGAAACGTGAAGATATCAATTTATGTCTACTTTCGCAATTTGAATTATATGAGAAGCAGATGATTTTTCATAAAATTCCTTCTATGGTTCTTCTTAATTAAGTAGTCACCTCGCAACTCTTGGATTGAATTGTAATAGTTTCTTTACTATAAATAGCAAACTACATACTATAAATAAGGGACAATATACGATTGCATTCTATAAATAAATTAAAAGATCAACTATATATTCACGTCTAATCAACTGCAATACAATCATATACTAAACCATAAACAAAATCATGGTTTTCTATAATCATATATTTTACATGATTTACATTTTTGCAACTCTTGTTCTTTCTGTATCGGTGTCATCACCATCACCCCTTTCAAATGATGCATCAGGAGAGCTAAACTCGAGACGCTTGCTTCCGTTTTAAAAAAAAACAGTTAGAATTATTAATTCATTGTCCAGCAAACATATTTTGAATGTAAACTGCTCATCTACCGAAGATAATTTGGGGTTACAACGTATCCCTTGGAGTCAAAGTTGGGAGTTTAAATTTAGAGTAAATTGGAAACAGACTACAAAGTTTAAATGCGATTTTACGTGGCATAAAGGTGGATCTCACAAGTTTACTATATATGGCAATTCTAGAGAAAATGATCCTATTAAGATGTTGTACTGTAGTGTATGTATTTGGGAGGTCGTAGCAAAAGAAAATGAAAAACCAATTTGTCGTAAAAGAAGAGATAACAGACCTGGTTGGTGTTTTGATTGGGAAACTTAAACTATAGTTATATATAAAGAGGCTTCGTATTGTATCTATATCTATTCTATGTGCATATTTTATGTAGATGTTGCCTTACAAATTTGTAAAAGATTTGATAAAAAAATGTAAATCAACCAAGATTATGTCAGTAATTTGTAAATATAATTTTGATATCTTGTATATTTGAAAAAGACCACACGAAAAGTGTTTGGATTTCTTCTTTTAAGTTCTGAAAGTTGATTTGCGTCTCATTTTCTGTTCACCAAACTTACAATTGACCCCTATACAAAAAATATTGTACATTTATAACTGATGAACCGATGAGAACACAAAAAAAAAGTTTATATTTTGATTTCGGTGGATTTCATTGATTTTAGTTCTTAGTATTGCCGAAACAATTCATTCATGATAAATCGAAAGAAATAAAGAAAATGTCATGAACGTTTGAATTGAAGGAGCTCTACCATAATCAGTAAACAAAGTTACATTTACCAAATTTCAAGAAACTGATGATGCATATATTGTATTTTATTTTTTTTTATTTTTTTGACAAACGAATGATTCTATTCATTCAAACAGAAACATTACAATGATAGGGATAAGAATCCCAAAGTTTAAAATTACAAGCAAAGGATTTCCCCAAAGCCATAAACAAGAACAAAGATAAATAAGACATCAAGCAAGAATCCATGAGAGCAATGCAACAAGTGCTAAAAGGCAGTTGGAGACAAGTGGGATCATGGTTGCAGGATTGAAAATCGTCGATGGACTCGATAGATGACAAATAGGCCACGGTCATAAGACACAGTGCCGTTGGTAGAGGAATCAGGGCCAAAGAACTCACCGGAGTGAAGAGCACTAGCAGAAGCAATACCATGGCAGGGATTCGGGGGGCAATAGCCCGGAGGGTGGTGGAGATGCTGGTGTTGGTGTGCTTAATAAGATGATGCCTGAAGTAATAAGCTAGAACTGTTGAGGAGTGGCTGTTGGTTGAGAAATCTCTAAAACCAAAACCACAACCTCGGAAATTTGCATTCATATCTAAACCGCCTTGAGACTTCAAGTACGAAGGAGTAATGAATGGCAACAATGAAGCTAACATCAGGATTCGCAAGAAACATGTGTAGAACCGTAACAAAACATGTGGATCTTCTTTGCCATGAAGATAGTGATAAAGAATTCCACACAAATTTTGAAGTCGGTAGGACATTGACTGAAGGTAAACAGACCTGAGCTTCGGAGAGGAGGATGGTTGCAAGGTAATGGGAGCAGTAATGTTCATCAATGAGGCTAATAAGCAGGTGCAAAGATAAGTGTAATGTCGAAACATACCAGGTGGATCCTCTCTGCCATGAAGATAGTGATCAAGAATTCCACACAAAGGTTGTAGACAACAAAACCCGAACAAGAGAACAACAGACCTGAGCTTCGTAAAGATGTATGGTTGCTGGAGTTCGAATAATCTCTGATAATTCCAGTTTTGGGATCCAAACGACAAAGTCACAAGTTGAGCAAATACCATAGTTCCACCTAATCATTTGTACATCCAAGACAAGCTAGCTAAATGGTTCTCTGATGCAGTCTTCGAACACCGAGGATAGCCAAAAAAAACTAGGTAAAGTCGATAGAAGAACAGAGGGTTAGATAGAGAGAACCTGAGCTTTTGGAGGTTGGGAAAGATCTTTTGTAGAGCTAACAAGTCGGTATCAGTTTTACAGCTCATCCACAAATGGGAGGTTGTTGTGAATGGTCCGGAGAAAGGATGCGCACAGCGGCTGACCGGAGAGATTGAGAGAAGCTTTCCCGTCTCTGATGAAAGCATATACAGAGTTGTCAAGCTCAAGGTGTGACTTGTGTTCAAGGTGGTAGTCCAGTAGCGGAGAAAAAATACATCTCTGGAGGTTTCCTCACCAATCGTCGTCTCCGTCTCTGCCTGCCAAGGCTTGGGTGACGTTGTGGTAGAAAGATCTGCAGAGGTGATTACCATTCCGGATCGAGATTTGAGGATACCATGGGACTCGGTTTCCGCCGGTAGTGAGGCTGAGTTAGGGTGAAAGAGGGAAGAGCTTGTAAGTCTCCTCCGTCTTCCGTACTCAGTGTTGCGCAAGACTTTGCCTGGATCTGATTGATTACAGAGGGTTTGCAAAGGTTTCAAAAGAGGAAAAAAAGTTGAAAAAAGAGAGCTAAGGAAACAAGGAAAGCAAAGAACAGGGACAAAGGTCGAGATACCCCGATTATGGTGAGCAGGAGCCCCACCGGCGTTGGAGAATTTTAGTAGTAGCATTGGCTCGATATTCGGGTTTTGGGAGAGAAACTTTAGGGTTTAGAGTTGTTTAGTTGCACTATTCAGGATTCATAAGAGCTGCATATATTGTAAAGATAAGTTTTTTTGGTTGAATTAATTTAACATTCAATCAAAAAAAAAATACATTTACCAAATTGGGTAGGTCCTGATAACAGCGATGCGATAAGGGTAGAAGTTACATTTACCAAATTGGGTTAGGCTTTGGTTAACAATAAAGTGGTAAACGATAAACCAGCTTTTTGTACCACTTAAATCAGTTTATCATCATTAACTGAAACAGTATCACGAACCAACGATTTCATGGCCTCGTTTCAACATAATTCACCCCAAATTTATTTGGATCAAGTCATGCACATGCACTCTCCTTTATATATATTTTCATCCACGGGAGTTTGCGTGGTTGTAACTTCTAACTTCTACAAACGTAGATATCTATCGATCCAATAAAGATGATCTTAGTATACATATAATTTTAAAAAGAGTGTTAATGATAAAACTCAGAAATAAGAAAGCGTTACGGAAATAATAGGCTTTCGTTTAATCTGATGTCAAAACTGAAAGTGATGGATGTTCATTTTACATTTCTTAACTAGTTTGGTACTCGCCTAGCCACTATCCCTCCATCTAGTCATTAATTTACGTGACAACTGAAAGTCTGAAACTATATGGTTAGAATCTTAGACTAAAACTGATCTAAAAGAAAAAGGAAAAAAAACTCTTTAACGTAATATACATCCTTACAAAATTGAATTATGTATTCTTAATCTTTCATATAGCGGAAAAATCAAATTAAGAGAGTAAAAAAATGGGCATGGGCATGGTAAAAGTCATCACGACGTTACCAACTTTTGGATAAAAAATCGTTGGAATCACACTGAATCTGTACTTCATTAATATAGGAAGTTAAAAAGATTTGTCGTTGGTAATTAACATCATTAGATGTATCTCTAATTTAAAACAGGCTTATCAGTTGGTTATAATGGTTTTTTTTTTTATCAATGGTTATAATGAGTTATGAGTGTAATAACATATACTAAAAAGAATTCCAAGATAATTTTTAAATATTAAAATATATAAATTAGATGCATGACCGACCTACGAGAGAGAGAGATAGTGGATCAGACACCGAAGGACTGTTCATTGCAACGTTGTACATTTTTGCATCCACATATCTATTTTCGTGCAAAAAACAATCATTACACGTTTTTCATTTTCTGCTTGATCTCTATCTTCATCTTGTATGTAAAACAGTTATGTGGAAGCGTCCATTAATCAGAACAATACTTTAGTTTGGTTCAAGCATTCCAGTTTCTATTCTCTTCAATTTTCTGCAACATATGTGATATGTTTGACCTGCGTGAGCTAAGGCTTATTGAAGAAATGTCAATGTTCCATCAAAACTAGCTGAGTACATTAGTTAGAGATTACATTAATTACGCTCTATGCCCTAAAATAACACTTTTAAAACTATAATAGAAATCGATTTGGGTGAAATCCGAATTTAAAGTTTGTCAAGAAACCTGAAATGAATCTCGACTGGATGTAGATTAAAATAAGTATTATTCTCGTTGACAAACAAACAAAAAAGTTTATCCTTGTAATTAGACATTGACATTGTAATAGCTAGGTCCATGTTTATAAAATTATAATATCGTATTTTAAGTTGGTTAGCCGCTGCACGAATCAACTCTCCTGGCCATCCACAATATCCACCGGATTCCTGCGGATGAGTTTTGGTCCCAAACTCGGCTTGTTGGCTTCCTAAATGGTTTTGCCAAACTTCCAAATGCCCAGGTTCTCTCTATCTAGCCCTCTGTTCTCCTCTATATTGTTACTAGTTTGTTTGGCCATCCTCGGTGTTCGAAGATTGCATCAGAGAATCCACTTAGCTAGTCTATCTTGGTTGTACAAGGGGTATGTTAGAACTATGGCTATTGCTAAACATATGACATTGTCTATTGGTCCCCAAATCTGGAGGTATCGCGTCTCTCCCAAATCCCATCAATCATACCCGCCTCTGAAGTTCAGGCCGTTTGTTTATGTCCTCATATTCTGTTGATTGCAAGCTTTGTGTGGAACCCTTAATCACCATTTCCATGGCAGAGAGGACCCGCCTGTTTTAGCACGACTTTACATCACCCTTTGGCACCTGATTTTAGCTTCATTGATGCACTCTCATACACCCAATGCCCTGCAACCAACCTCTCCTCAGAAGGTCACGGTCTGCTTTTTATTCACCAGTGTCCTACCGACTACTAATCTTGTGTAGAATTCTTGATCACCATTTCCATGGCAGAGAGGATCTACCTGTTATGTTACGGTTCTACACTTACTTATTGCAAATCCTGATATTAGCTTCTATTCTGAACTCTAATACCTCTAAGGTCTTGAAGTCTCATGCGAATTACTTCAGGTACTACCTTGTTAAGCAAACAACTACCATCACCTACACCACCTTACGGGCCTTCGCCCCCAAATCCATGTCATGTCTTTGATCCTACTAGTGTTCACCACTCCAGTGAGTTCCTTGGCCTTGACTCTTCTACCAACGGCACTGTGTCTTTTACCGTGACCTTCCTATCATCTCTCGAGATCCTCGATGATGTCCGACCTTGCAACCATGATCCCACATGTCTCCAAGTGTTTTTTAACATTTGCTTCATAGCTCTCATGGAGTTTTGCTTGATGTCTACCTTACTTTTGTTTATGCTTATTGCTTTGGGGAAAACTTTTATTTGTATCTGTAATCGACTTAACTCTGGGATACTTTAATCCTATTCCTTGTAATGTTTCTCTTTGATGAATAGAATCAATGTTGTCCAAAAAAAAAAAGGTAGTTAATGATTGCAAACTTATATATATGTCTCTTATACAGTATATACTATATTCTAGAACCTTCAATTTTTGAATATTTTTTAATGTTTAATAGTTTATCTATTTTCTCACAACGCGAATGTATTAATAATAACCAATGTTACGATTAGATGGACAGTTGGATACAACTTTTGACTTGTAGGATTTTCACTACCATACCATACTAACATATGCTCTGGAACGCCTATAAATACATTCAACATATTGTATCATATTCATCAAGAGCTCTGCAAAAGCACTCTAAATTGGGCATTACTAGACACAAAATAACTATGTCTCTCAGTAACTCATCGTCACTTGTTCTAATAACTTTGATACTTGCCACATCTGTCCTAGTCTCCGAGAGCCGGGTCGCAAGAAAAGACTTGGGATTAGACCTTGGCGGGATAGGTGCTGGTCTTGGTATTGGTATAGGTATCGGTGGAGGAGGGTCCGGATCCGGAGCTGGTGCCGGATCTGGCTCTGGAGGAGGAGGGTCAAGCTCGTCTTCCTCATCTAGCTCCAGCAGTTCTTCGAGCTCCGGTGGTGGCGGAGGTGATGCGGGATCCGAAGCTGGATCGTACGCCGGATCACGTGCCGGGTCTGGTTCGGGAGGGCGTTCGGGGTCAGGCCGTGGAAGGGGAAGTGGAGGAGGAGGGGGTCACGGTGGAGGAGGCGGAGGAGGAGGGGGTAGAGGTGGAGGTGGTGGATCCGGTAACGGAGGAGGGTNACTAAAAAGAATTCCAAGATAATTTTTAAATATTAAAATATATAAATTAGATGCATGACCGACCTACGAGAGAGAGATAGTGGATCAGACACTGTTCACTGCAACGTTGTACATTTTTGCATCCACATATCTATTTTCGTGCAAAAATACAATCATTACACGTTTTTCATTTTCTGCTTGATCTCTATCTTTATCTTGTATGTAAAACATTTACGTGGAAGCATTCATTAATCAGAACAATACTTTAGTTTGGTTCAAGCATTCCAGTTTCTATTCTCTTCAATTTTCTGCAACATATGTGATATGTTTGACCTACGTGAGCTAAGGCTTATTGAAGCAATGTCAATGTTCCATCAAAACTAGCTGAGTCGAAACAAGTAGTTAGAGATTACATTAATTACGCTCTACGCCCTAAAATAACACTTTTAAAACTATAATAGAAATCGATTTGGGTGAAATCCTGAATTTAAAGTTTGTCAAGAAACCTGAAATCAATTTCGACTTGGATATAGATTTTGAAGATTTGGGCAAAGGCGCGCAACTGAAGTTTCTATTTGAAAAAAAAAAGTAAATAAAAATAAGTATTGTTTTCGTTGACAAACAAACAAATTAGAAAGTTTATCCTTGTAATTAGACATTGACATTGTAGATGCGATAGCTAGCTAGGTCCATGTTTATAAAATTATAATATCGTATTTTAAGTTGGTTAAACGTAATTAATGATTGCAAGCTTAGATATATATATATGTCTCTTATACAGTATATACTATATACTAGAACCTTCAATTTTTGAATATTTTTTAAGGTTAATAGTAGTTTATCTATTTTCTCACAACGCCTATTACATTCATAAGTCATGATTAATAACCAATGTTACGATTAGAATATGGACAGTTGGATACAACTTTTGACTTGTAGGATTTTCACTACCATACCATACTAACATATGCTCTGGAACGCCTATAAATACATTCAACATATTATTGTATCATATTCATCAAGAGCTCTGCAAAAGCACTCTAAATTGGGCATTGCCACACAAAAAAATAATAAAATATGTCTCTCAGTAACTCATCATCACTTGTTCTAATAACTTTGATACTGGCCACATCTGTCCTAGTCTCCGAGAGCCGGGTCGCAAGAAAAGACTTGGGTTTGGACCTTGGCGGGATAGGTGCTGGTCTTGGTATTGGTATAGGTATCGGTGGAGGAGGATCCGGATCCGGAGCTGGTGCCGGATCTGGATCTGGAGGAGGAGGGTCAAGCTCTTCTTCCTCATCTAGCTCCAGCAGTTCTTCGAGCTCCGGTGGTGGTGGAGGTGATGCGGGATCCGAAGCTGGATCGTACGCCGGATCACGTGCCGGGTCTGGTTCGGGAGGGCGTTCGGGGTCAGGCCGTGGAAGGGGAAGTGGAGGAGGAGGGGGTCACGGTGGAGGAGGCGGAGGAGGAGGGGGTAGAGGTGGAGGTGGTGGATCCGGTAACGGAGGAGGGTACGGTGAAGGCGGTGGATATGGAGGAGGATACGGTGGTGGTGGCGACGACTGAATGAAGAATATCGCATGCATGCAGATAACACATCGGTCAAGATTGGGTTTTAAACGTAATTATATTATTATGTTATTAGTATGAAATAATAAAACTATAGAAAAGTAAATTTTCTACAGTGGGTGAATAAAGGAAATGGAAACAGATTCTAATATTGTTTGGTTAGCTATGTACTATTATTCCATATTCGAATTGGATTCTTGGTGTTGTGGATGTTTTTACTTTGTACTATATAAGTTGTAATGTAATTTCCCAATTTACATAGTTGACAAAATATGTCATGTAGAATTTTTTTTTCCCGGCACGTCTGTTTCTTCATTTTTTTTTCATTTTTTTTTATTTTGGTTTTAATGTTTTCTCCTTATTATTTTTCTGCTTTCAGCATTCGCGCGCTTATATTAAATAACAGCATACATATAATATAACACAAAATATGATTTTTGTAAATCAAACAACTGAAAGAGTAAACAGCTAAACAAAAAGACATCAACCAAACAAAGTTTGTTACGGTTATTTATCTCATTACCAAAATTCAGCTCTGTTATCTTTCTTTTTTGAGGATTTGATTTGCTCTTCTTTTCTTTTTGTTTGTTTGTCATGTGTTACGTTCAATATGTTAGAATAAATGAACTAATCCGAAATATACATATGTATTATCTGCATAAGAACTTCTCGTAAAGTAAGAAAGATTAGACTCAAGCATAGGATTCAGAAGTCATTACAGTTAATGGATTTAACTAAGGAAACGTGTTTGTAATGGTTTAGATTATATTTTATATATAACAATATATATTGAAATTTAAAACTAGGATTCAATTTAAGATCCAAAGAATTAAACAGCATGATCGGTATCATAATTATGATTATAACATACACTTAAAAATTAGTTGAATCCAATGATTAAAATAAACTTACTTTACACAACATTTCTTAATTTCTGAAACTAAACACTGATTCAAAATAAAATATAAAAAATATTTCTGTTTTTTTTTGGGGCAAAAAAAAAATATATATATATATGTTTAAACTTATTAATAAAATTGTGTCAGTAAAATTATGTAAGTGACAGCCAGAGAACAATTTTCTCTTGATAAAAAAATGAATTCAATGACTTTTTTTTTATATATTCTATAAGAGTATTGAACATTATGGGTCATACATAGCAATAAAAACATAACCAATGTGAACCTATAGTTTCGATCTTTCTCGAACAATGATTTAAGCACGTGTCGTAGGTTGAATAATTAATGCATAGTGGAACCATAGATTAGTGACCATATATGAGTGATTGGTTTCAGCGTGCATGATCCACTACCACGCTTCCACTCAATTTAGTGGACCGTCGACTCTGGTGGGTTTGGTAGCAGCAAAAGATTAATGCACACATCACCTGCATCCACATTTTAAAAAAATGCACTTGCCAGAGCTCTATTATCTTGAAAGTTTCCTTAAATTTGAACTAAAAGTGAGATAATACTCTTATAGACCTGTGATAGCTGATTTGCGGATTGGTGTAAAACTGTCATATATAATGACGTAGTGATTTTTGTCACTAAACGATTTTCTTAATTTTTCATCAGTGGTTTTAAACTTTCTTTTTTTTTTGTTAAAGGATCTTCTTATAAAATATAATAAAAGTTTAGAGATTACAAGGAATCAAGCAAAAACCAGAACCAGCAGCGTAACCGAGAATGAAGGGGGCAGTGGTTTTAAACTTTTAATAAACCTTGCGAAACCTTGCGAATTAACTTGGGTTAAGCTACGATATTATTTAATTCACTACACCTAGGAATTCAATTTCCTTTTTGCATATTGCTTAGCAAAAACATACATTTGACTAGACTAGCTACAAGTTAAACGTGCTTAATTAGTATACGAGTAATTTAAACTATAACAAAACGAAATATATGTTAGGTTGAATTATATTTGGTGATATACACGTAACGGCTCACACTATCCCAAAGCTTCTATATATACACGAACGTGTTATTCTCTTATGTATCTAACTAATCAAGTGACACTATAAACTCAAACATACCAGTAAGCAAGTCTTTACACACGAAGATTTCCAAAATGGCTAGGGCCCAAGGTCTAGTTCTTCTTGGTTTATTAGTTGTTTCAAGTTTAGTTATGTTAACCGAGAGCCGAGTCGCAAGAAAAGATTTGGGACTTGACCTAGGTGGGATTGGAATCGGTTTGGGCGTTGGATTGGGGATTGGTCTTGGTGGCGGGTCAGGCTCTGGTGCTGGTGCTGGTTCTAGATCAGGTTCAGGTTCCAGATCATCATCTAGATCTAGCTCGTCATCAAGTTCGAGTTCTAGTGGTTCTGGTGGTTCAGCTGGTTCATCTGCTGGTTCATTTGCTGGATCCAGAGCCGGATCAGGAGCTGGTAACTAATTTATAATGTACAGTTAATTTTCTAGCTACTGAAAGTGTGAAACTATAAGTATGTTTTATGTTGGTTTGTCGCAATTAATATCGTATGTAAGGAGGGAGTGGGATGAATAAATTGTCGCTTCGTTATAAGACTAATATATAAAGTTATGTTTTACTTGAGTGTGTCCTCGCTTAGTGTCTATTCAAGTATTTGACCAAAAAAAGGTTCCTCCTTGGCTAGCCGTATAGAATCTCTTTAGATTTTGGATTAAAGCATGTGCAATCAACCGTAAATTGGTAATTAATTAGAATTTGAGAATAATCCTCAATAAAGAAAACAAGTTTCTAAGGATTAATAAAAAAATTAAGTGAAACACCAACCATATATACATGACCACAGATTATAGTTACCGGATAAATTAATATAGTTACACGTGAATATAACTTTATATTTAATCGTGTTAGCGCACCTAATGATGGTCATGGTAGTATGTATTGTAACGATCGTGTTTGTATTTGAGTCATTTCACACGTTTACTAAACAAAATTGACATGCTCTTTTGTAAACCCCGAGTAAATAAATAGAAACGTACTGTCTCATAAACATTTATATTTAGAATTTTTTACACATTTTAAAAAAACAATGATTACTGAGTTTAAATATATTTTTTCCTTTGACTAAAGAGATATTATTTAATTTTAAACTAATAACAATTCAAAATTTTAAATATTTTCAATGATTACTTCTTGAAGTTTACAAAACATTAATCTTTGTGGGACAAAAAATACCCCAAAACATCAATCTTTATGAGACAGAGAAAATATTTATTAATAGTATAGTTTATGAATATAGAAAACCAAGCAGAGTAGAAAACATAAAAGTTTTAATGCTTTTTTCTAATTACAACTAGATTTGCTTTATTTTGATATGTATCGAGATAATCAACATCGAAAATTCATACTACCGAGAAAAATGGGGGAAAAAAAACAAAGGAAGAGAGCTGAAATTTGAACTAATTTCATCAAGTAACCGGACTAAAGTCAGACCTATCACCTAACATACTCGAAACTCGAAAGCTTACACCAAACTCAGTGTAATTTTCATTGGCCTCTCTAGTCTAGGTACATCTTGTTCCGCACAACCTAACCCAATGATTAAAGTGTTAAACATTCCTAGTTTTTGGCGATTATTACAGTAATAGTTTCAAAATTTTCGTATAATAAATGAAGCAATGCTAGGAGTTAAGTTAGCTTGAAGACAAAGATTCAAACAATGGTTAAATAGTGCTATGTATTTACAGGTACAGGTACTACTAGTAGATAGACTTGATGGACCCTAATTGCTCACTCCATTAAATAATTGAAAAATATAATTTGTAAATCAAGCAAAGATCTCTCGGCAAATCTTTTCTTGCCCAACAATACAATTTTTTAGTCTGAAAACAAAGAATCTTTCCCTATATAAAAATAAAAACTAGAGAATCTTTTCGAATAAACAAAGAAATAAATATGAAATAATAGCCATGTAAAGAGTAAAATCGATTTTATCAACTTAATTCACGCGTTTGTAACATAACCTTACCCAATATACTAAAGGAAATGAATCTGTCTTTGAGTATTGAGATAGTATTAAATATTTAAATGATGATGTACCGTAATCAGTTTTTAAAGAAAAAAATGTTTAAGAACAGAATAGTAACAAAAGGAACAATATTTTTCTTTTGGAAAAAAGAATAATAGCATAAATAAAAATAAATAAAAATTAGAAAAGAGCACCGTCCAAAAATTACTGGGTATCACCGGTATTACAAGGTCTGGAAAGACGAAAGTCTCAACCGATACATCCGGTTTTCGGTGAGCGGTGACCAATCCCTTGTCTTTTCTATGGTGAAACCGCGACTTGGGGAAGCGGTAAATGCTAGAGAGATACGTGGAAACGGCACGCAGTTTGTTAAAAATTATTATTATTATGAACATGTCAGTCATTCTCTCATCGCTTTCCCAAAACAGCCAATGGTGAATGCTGTGGTCCGCACGTCCTCCTCCTCCTTCACATTATCCTCTTTCAATATTTGCATTACTTTTTTTTTTCTGGAGCAAACAAATTAAAACACTCTTTGCTTAACTACAAATCTAAGATATACAATTCCTTTTTAAAAAAAATAGTGTATAAATAACTGAACTTGACCCAGTGCGGGCCAGTCGGCAAAATCATACAAAGATCACTATAATTTTTACAAGTACTAAGTAAGCATAAAAAAATTTCGGGTTTTTATTTATCTGCTTTTGTTATCTGAAATTCGAAGCCCACACTGCTCTAAAATCTAAATGCATACACTACTCACAAGATTTACAACTTATTGACAAAAGCTTTTTTTCTTTAATGCCACCGTTGATAAAAAGTTTTATTTTATACAGTATATATGAATGTAGATCGAAGATAGTAGATAACACCTTTTTAATCCACGGACCAAGCCTTGCGATCCGGACTTTTGTTTCATAAGAGCCATCATTCATATAAACAAAACCACAACCGATGACCTAGGCATGTGGTCTTTATGAAGTTTAGACAAAATTAGTTGTAAGTCGGTCGCACGTTCTTGTGTTACAGTTTTTTTTTTAATTAAATTCTGATTTAGAGAGATAACATGTGTTAATCTTGTTGAATGAGCTCAAATGCTACTTTTTTTTTGTCATCTTGAATTTTATTATTAAAGCTTTTTTTTTTTGTCATCTTGAATTTTATTATTAAAGCTTGTTTTGGAACCATAGTAGGATTAAAGCTTGAATGAGCTTTAAGAATTTTATTATTAAAGCTCAAATGCTACTATTAGACGCTTATATCACATTTATTTATGTATGATGATTTCAAATTGTATAGAAAATACAAAATATTACTAATCGTAACAGTAAAAATTCATATAACGAAAAACTGAATCTCAAGTGAAATTCTTTCAAACTTAAAAAACATTGTAGGTGTTACTACTGCTACGAATAAGTTCACAAAAAAGGTCGTTTATCTTTTATTTACTCTCTTTTCATACACACACACACACACATATGTACATTAATTTTGATAGGGTTGTAAAAAATTCCTCCTTGAATTGCGGTGAATATAATGAAGATTTGCGGTAGATTTAGTCATTTATCCAGTTTTTACTCAGTAATAATTAATTAGTAGTAAAATTTTAAAATAATTAATAGACTGTTTTTTTTTTGTTTTGTTTATTGTCAACAAATAATTTGTTTTGTTATAAAAGAGAAAAGAAAAGAGAAGAAAAAAAAAAGGTGACAATCTGGGAATCAAAATAACGCGTCTCCTTGTCCCCTAACTCCAACCTGTATATATACTTGTCCGTCTCTTCCTCTTCTCCTTAGCAGATGCTTTTTTGTAAAAACCCCACACAATAAAAAAAAAAAAAAAAAATCTGCATCTGTCTTCTTCTTCTTTCTTTCCTCTGTATTTGTTTTGTTTTCGATAAATTTTTGTTAGGAAGAAGAAGAAAAAAATAAATAAAATTGTAATTTGATTTTCATTATGCCTTCAATAGAAGATGAGTTGTTTCCGTCAACGCCGGGTAAATTCAAAATTGACCGGTCAAACCGTCAGCTCCACCGATGTTTCGCTTCGACGAGCACCATGTTCCTTTGGGCTCTCTTCCTCATCGCTCTCACCGCTTCTTACTTGAGTTTCCAAAGCTTCGTCGATTCCGGTAGCCGTTACCTAACCGCTTCCTGGGGAGGAATCCAGTGGGAGAAACAGGTTCGCACCTCCGCTCAGATCCATCGCTCCGGCGGTATCTCCGTCCTCGTTACCGGCGCTACCGGATTCGTCGGCAGCCACGTTTCTCTCGCTTTGAGAAAACGAGGCGACGGCGTCGTTGGACTTGATAATTTCAACAATTACTACGATCCTTCCTTGAAACGCGCCCGCAGATCTCTCTTGTCTTCGAGAGGGATCTTCGTCGTCGAAGGGGATCTCAACGACGCCAAGCTCTTGGCGAAGCTCTTCGATGTCGTCGCTTTCACTCACGTGATGCATCTCGCTGCTCAGGCCGGGGTTAGGTACGCTTTGGAGAATCCTCAGTCGTATGTACACAGCAACATCGCCGGACTCGTGAACCTCCTTGAGATTTGCAAAGCCGCGAATCCTCAGCCGGCGATTGTCTGGGCTTCGTCTAGCTCCGTCTACGGCCTCAACGAGAAAGTTCCCTTCTCTGAATCAGACCGTACAGATCAACCGGCGAGTCTCTACGCCGCAACGAAAAAAGCCGGCGAAGAAATCACCCACACTTACAACCATATTTACGGTCTTGCCATTACCGGTTTAAGATTCTTCACGGTTTACGGACCTTGGGGTAGACCGGACATGGCGTATTTCTCATTCACCAGAAACATCCTACAAGGTAAACCGATCACAATCTACCGGGGCAAAAACCGGGTCGATTTAGCCCGGGATTTCACATACATCGACGATATAGTCAGAGGCTGCCTAGGATCCCTCGATTCGTCGGGTAAAAGTACCGGGTCGGGTGGTAAAAAACGCGGATCAGCACCGTACCGGATCTTCAACCTGGGGAACACGTCTCCGGTGACGGTGCCGATCCTGGTGGATATATTGGAGAAGCATCTGAAGGTGAAGGCGAAGAGAAACTTCGTGGAGATGCCAGGAAACGGCGACGTACCGTTCACACATGCTAATATAAGCTCAGCCCGAAACGAATTCGGGTATAAACCGACAACCGATTTGGAAACCGGGTTGAAGAAGTTCGTTAGATGGTATCTTTCTTATTACGGATACAATACTAAAGCCAAGCTTGTACATTAACTGTGACATTTTGATTATTACTATTATTTTTAATGAATATTTTTTTTTTTCTCATCTTCTTCAACATTGTTATTGTGTGATTCGTTTTTTAATTAGGATTACTGATGAAAACAATTAAAATTATTCGTTTCTTTTACGACAAGCAAAAACCAAAAGAAAGAAGATAAAGAACACACCGTATCATGTTATATGATCTGCTATTCCGACTATGCTTGAGTCGCTTGTAAGGGAGGATGTTGCCGGAACTGCGCTTCCGCGTCAAATCCGTTTGTAATTTTTTTTTCTTTCGTTATGAATAAATAGTAAGGAGCTCATCTGCCTCCTTGTCCTCTACCAAACAAAAATATTGTCCTCTACCAAAAAAAAATATGATCTGCTACTGTTAATCGTGATAGTTAATAATACTAGTCAGTATTGGTGCTGTAACAATTAGTAGTACTAGTTGTTACGGGATCATTGGAGGGCTAATTAATTAAAAAGAAATTAGGAATATCTCTCGACAGCTGGGGAGAGTAGGACAGCAGAGAAAGTGAAGGTAATATATATATTTTTGTTGATGTAAGTGGTGGGTGGGGACGACTAAGACGAGAGTTGATTAAAAAAAGGTGTACGGTAACCGTTGGATCGGCTGAGGAATTTAATTGTAGGATAGGAGTCGTAATCTTACGGTCCAGCTGTGAAGTACTCAATGCCACGTTATCTTCTCCACCGACAGTACAGTACTACTAATCTACACACCCTAATTATATCATTTGTATTATGCAAAGAGAGGAAAGGGTGTACGAGTTTCCCTTCTAATTACTATTGTTTCAACATCCATATGTATTGGAAACCTATTGGAAGTATCCTTTTTCCAAACTTGAAGTCTGATAAAAACAAGTAACATAATTTTAAGAATGATAAATTTTTTTAGACGATGTAGTTTAATTTAGGTCGGTTACGCTCTAATATTGCATATACAAATGATGCATATGCGCAGCTGTGGAACATATGATTTTCATTTTATATCCCGTATAGGCAAGGATTTTATAATCATTGTGTCATGGGTTATGCTTGTCGGCTTTGACCATTACGTAGATATCTATATATGCAACAAATCGGAAAATTCCGGTCATGCTCGATCTGACCTCAGCCAATTGAAGATTTTATTTTTATACACAGGAAATTTACATTTTGTGTTGGTTTTTCTGAATCGAGGAAACCCGTTCGGTTTGGTTAACAAAACCAAACTAGCTTAGGTTTATTCTTCGGTCTAAATCAAGAGGGATATACTGTAGATAGTTTTTTTTTTCTTGAGCGAATAACAATTTTTTTTGCGTAGGGAAAAGATAATTGAAGACTACTCCATCAGAGTTCAACGGAAACGTACGACGATTATAGAAGAAGCTCATCTATGCTTTGGTAGAGCTCAAATTTCATAGAAGTTTTGCAACTTAATTTTAATAGGTTTTGCATTCGAAAGGTTGGTTGATCACATATATCTAAATTTTAGCAAGGCTATAGCCTATAATGTTGCATAGTCAGCATAGACAATCTACTATTCAAGGGATGTTGAGGAAATCGTAGATTGTAAATTTTTCTCTGATTTAACTGATATTTGACAGGGGAATTTACATTTGATTGTATATTTACGGTCGACATATGATTTAGTGCACTCCTATTATAATGAAACTGTTAATTTTAGTCGCTATATATTATTGTATTAATGAAGATTGGTTCCTTATAAGTTCTTTGTGTTTACGGATATACGCAGAGAGCTGGGTGTTATGGTAATCCAAATACATTTTCTAATCGTAGTTTTTTAGGGACTATGGTCTCGTGATAACTATTCACATGCATTGAAGAGGTTTTGCATACATATAATTTACTGTATCATAGATTCATACAAATGGGATCACACTTTATTCTGTTACGCTATCGTATGTTGTTTTTCTAACACTTTTTTTTTTCCTTTTACCTTTCTTATTTTATGCAAACATTTAATTACATAGATATTTCTTATTCTATATTAATCTATATATGTATATCCCAATCTTTATAATTACTCCCTCTGTTTCATAATATAAAATGTTTTAGAGGTTTTTCTTTGTTTCATAATATAAGATGTTTTCAACTTTTTAATTTACTTTTTGATTACTTTTCTACTTTTTATTATTTATTTTATGCAGTCTTGTTTATGATTGGTTGAACTTTTTTAAAATGATTATTTCTTAATCTGTGTGCTTTCACTCAAAACATCTTATATTTTGAAACAGAGAGAGTATTATATACTGTATATTTCCTCAATATATGAAGATCGAGATTGTACCAAACGAAACATCTCAAGATCAATTTGACGTGTCTATCATCAGTCTATTGTTGAGATTAATGGGATTATAGTGTAACGTCGTATATAAATTTTCTACAATCACAAATTCACAATGTTTCCAATCTATTGAAAAAAAGGAAATACGTGTGGAAATCATGCAAAAAAAGATCAGCTCTTTCACACGTTAAGTCATATGTGACACAATGTCGATATACCACTTTAATGAATTTCCGGAGATTGTGACCATCAAAAAAATATGGAAAGAGATCTGTAAAAAAAAATATTCTTAGTGATTCTTACAACAATAACTGAGATTTTATAGATCTTAAAACTTTAAATCACTCATTCGAAAGCACGTGAGAGTTATTGAGACATTCCTTAAGAAAACATTACTCAAAACTCAAAAGTACAAAACGTTTTGAAACCATTTGACGAAGAAGAGACATTAGTACTCGTCGTGTAGCCATATAAGGCAATAAAGAAAGTTCTTTACAAATCTCTTCACCTTCCTCCTCCTCTACGCGTTTCACTTCCCACTTTATAAATCCAAATTCACCCTTCCAAACCTAATCACACAACCATCACAACACAGATCCATTTCTTTGGTTTCTCCAAATCTTTGATTCTTCTTTCTTCAATCATCATCTCACCATGGTACGTTTTACTAACACCCTCGTAGGAATACTCAACTTCTTCGTCCTCCTCTCCTCGGTTCCCATACTCATAACCGGAATCTGGCTCAGCGCTAACGGCTCGACGCAATGCGAGCGGTTCCTCGACAAACCCATGATCGCTCTCGGCGCTTTCCTCACGATAGTTGCAATCGCTGGAGTCGTGGGATCTTGCTGCAGAGTGACGTGGCTACTCTGGTTCTATCTTTTTGTGATGTTCTTCTTGATCATCACTATTC
Organism: Camelina sativa; assembly: GCF_000633955.1. Taxonomy (NCBI): domain Eukaryota; kingdom Viridiplantae; phylum Streptophyta; class Magnoliopsida; order Brassicales; family Brassicaceae; genus Camelina; species Camelina sativa. The sequence goes on from NC_025694.1 coordinate 4,889,022, forward strand.
TCTGTTTCACCATCTTTGCCTTTGTCGTCACTAGCAAAGGCTCCGGCGAAACTATCCCTGGAAAGGCTTAGAAAGAGTATAGGCTTGAGGCTTACTCTGATTGGTTGCAGAAGCGTGTCAACAACGCTAAACACTGGAGCAACATTAGAAGCTGTGTTTACGAGAGCAAGATCTGTTCTCGCTTCTCTGATCTTGAGCCTGTTTCTGCTTTCTACAAAGAACATCTCACTTCTCTTCAGGTAACCATTTCTGAAAATCCTTGACTCCAATTGATTTCAAGGGATGGCTCAAAAAGTTCAGTAATTAGGGTTCATAAGTTACAATTAATCTAACCTAATCGTTTGGATCATGAGTTTCTATGATTGAATTAATCTTGATTTGTTTGTTTTTGTTTACAGTCTGGTTGCTGCAAGCCTTCTAATGACTGTAACTTCACCTACATAAACCCAACGACTTGGAACAAAACTTCAGAGACAAATAAAAACTCAGATTGTCAACTTTGGGACAGCCAGAAAGAGAAGCTATGCTACAATTGCAAAGCCTGCAAGGCCGGTTTCATAGACAACCTTAACACCTCGTGGAAAAGAACTGCGATTGTCAACATTGTCTTCCTTATAATCCTCATTATCGTCTATGGTATGGGATGTTGCGCCTTCCGGAACAACAAGCGAGAAGAGAGATATGCCCGTCCCAGTGGTTTCAACAATCCTTGATTTAGTCGTTTGTTTTATTTTCGTTAGGAGTATGTTAGTCTTCTTTTAAGCTAGACTTTTGATTTTTCATTAATAAAATCGTATTACGTTTATTTATTAAAGTAAAACAGATTTCAAAATTTATGAAACAGATGGAAGAATCTTGATTTATTTTAGTTGTTCATGTGTTTGAATTTCTTCTGTTAATTTGTTTTTGGAGAGAAGAGGATTCTTCAGATCTCCGTTACAGATTGCTGTCTCTGAAGAATCTTCGATATGAATCTTCACTTCTGAGTTCTGATCATTGTCTTTGTTCTGTTCGTGATTGATCATGACATCTTTTGCTTTACCCCATAACACAGTGTAAAGTCCCATTATAACCCCTAGTCCTCCGATTAAGCTATTCCAAAAAGATATAACAGATTATGTTTATGGATTGTAGTAATCTTAAGTTTTTCTTTAGAGTATTAATTTTCATACCTTCCAGTGTAAATCTCTTCTTGGAAGAACAGAGCAGCCAAGATTGTGACAATGACTGTACAGAGAGGATTAAACAGCGCAGAGAACACCGGACCTCTCTTTGATATAGCCCATGCTTGGACTGTAAATGAAAGTGCCGACGCCCCAATTCCCTTACAAAACACATTTCATGATTAGATTTAATAAAAAAATCAAAAACACAGAGAAATGTTGTATGCACGTACTGCATAGAGACATGTGGCAAACTCGGAGTAGGAATGAAGAATCCAAGCGTTTGAGTCCTTCTCAAGGAAGAAAGTGACAACCGCACATTGCATTGTTCCAAATAAACACATCCATGCTGATAAAGAGAGGTTATCTGGATAATAGGTAGAGATTGGCACCTAGGGTTTTGTTGAAACAGAGTTCACTTCCCTTGTAAGACAAGAAACCTTACCAAAAAACAAGTTTATGTTCTATGGTTTGTTTAGTGAATTTTACCTGAAGTATAAGCCAAAATGACCAGCAAAGAGTGCTAGAGAACAAGAACAAACAACCAACTAACCACATGTTCTGGTCTTTAAGAACATTTCCCAATACCGATTTTGCTAGCGGTAAAGCTGATTCTGAGTTGAGAATCTTTGGTCCACGAAGCATAGTCATGGAGACAGCTCCTGCTACACAGAGGATCGTTCCTGCAATCTTGGCTAAGCCTCTTATATCCCGCAGATTCAGTTTCTCGTATCTAAATAACAGAAATAATTAGTATAACACACATCAATCACAATTTCCGTATGTGTATATGCATATACCCGGCGAGAAACGAGATGAGGAAGGTGATTGCAGGAATGATGTTACCAACGGCACTTCCCATGGACGATGAAGTTAAGTAAAGACCTTCAAGGTATAGATTTTGATTGATTGTAACGCTGCAAAGCAAATTAATAATACGAATCAGTTTAAAATTCATCTATCTGGAGTTCTTAAGAAATAAAAATTTCAACTTATATACACACTTACCCTATAAGCGAGACCACAAATATTAAAGAAAAGCTCTTTAGATCCAAAGATGCTATAGCTATCTTTGATTTTCTCCTACAATCCCAAAAAAAGACACATAGTAATGATAATAATTAACAATGAGATGTGATGTGAATAAACAATTTATATGAGATTGATTTTGAGTTTAAAGCCAATGAAATTTTACAAATTGCAAATGCACATTTTCATTTAGGGGATATAGAAATAGGTGATTTAGAAGCTAATTAAATTAGCTTAGGGATGATTTTTAATTACCTGGAGAAGTAGAGAAATAGAAAGATGAAAATGGTTGCAAAGGCTTGCCTATAGAGGATAAAAACCCGAGGGCTTAATCCATTAACCAAAGTAGCTCTTGCAAATAGAGTCACTCCTGCATAACACAGTTGGATCATAATCATCGCCATTTCCGGCTTGTACTCCTCTATCTTCCCCATCTCTTCTCACTCTGTCTCTCTCCTTGTGAATCTTACTTTTTCTCTCTGCGTTCTCTATATATGTTCATGTTATGTGTAGAAGTGTTTATAGTGCTCGGACGATCTTATTAAATTATACATAAACTATTTGTCATCATAGTGATAGTTAAATTATGTAGATGCTTAACAAATAATGTTTTTATTAGGTTGGCAAATACGACTTCTTTGTCATATTGTGGTTTTAATTTATTCATTTGGTTTTTAGTCGAAGTTGGATGTACTCGAGCGACGCCATATCATCTTTTGTTTTGGGAGTAGCAAGTTCTTCACGAAAGAAAGCCATTTTCGGATATTTTTTTGTGTTATGTTATGTTTAAATTCGAAGTTGTACAAAAGTACAATCAAATTCTGCCTCTCGATCAAGACCAATAGAGAGTTGGTTTAGTTTTGTTAAAAGAAAAAAGAAATTCGAATGTGTTTCCACGACTTGATAGCATGCATGTCAGCATGTGCGGCAGAGCTAGAAAGTATATTAAAATACTGAAATAGTATATAAACTTTTGAAAACATTAAACATTTGAAGTTCTTGTAAAGTAATTTACTTTTGTGACTAAACTGTTATATATGCTTTATAGCGACTACACACCATTTATTTTATTTTATTTTTTTGTCGGCCAACATTTCTATTATAAAGGGTTAAATACATCGTTTGTTCAACGTTAACAAATCCAAGAGATGACCAAAGGAGAATTCTTAACTCTAGTCTTTTTTACTAGTGTATCAGCCAATACATTATAATTTCTACTAATAAATTTAAATTTATGGAGACTATTACTCAAAGCAAGTATGTTTTTCAAGTATCCTTGAACTTCTTCAACATCTTCTAGTGGACTGTCTTGTTTTTGAATCTTATCCAAATAGGTATATATAACTTTTGAGTTTCCACATAAGGTAACTGGTTGATAGTCAATACGCTTGGTCTACACACCATTTCAAACACCAGTAGTTTTTCTTTTGAAACATTCTAATGTTCTATAGCGTTGTAATATATTGCAACTTTTCGTTTTATGATTGATTTTTAGTTACCAACAATCTCTATATATATATCACTTTATTTATATGTGGCTACTTGAAACCGTCTACATTTTTCAAAAAAACTACAGTTTCTTGACTCCATTCATAAAAAAAACTTTTATTAACATGGCATTTTTAATGTTTCTACCTGACAAATTTTAAAATTAATCAATTATGACACAGTTGTTTTTTTACTGACATTTGTAGATTTTGCTATTTTTGGTTATAATTTTATGGATTTGTCACTTTTTAAGATTTAAAACACACAAATTTACACATTATACTTGAAGCTTGTTGGTAACATTTTTTCTTACGATATAGTATTTGTTATTAAGTATGTATTGTACGAATAAATTTTTCCAAATGTTTATTTTTTTTTTAGTGACAAAAATGATAAATCTAAAATAGTTGAAACAAAATGGCAAATCCAAAAAAGTCTGAATAATGGCATATTCTGTAAAAATCCTTTTTAAAACCTTAAGTAGTTTTTTTGGACATTGGATCCTAGTACCAGAGATCTGATCATCTTAACATGACAGCTCTTTCCACAGTTTGTTGTATTTTGTTTGATTATTTGATCAATTAAATTATTAATAAGTGTACCACATGCAGTCATGCACTTATACGATCTCATGCATCGATCTAATGAATAAGAATATCTGCCTCTACAGATCAAGAAGAAGAGCAATTAATATTATTGAAATGCAATCGTAATGATACCCTAACTGGCCGTTCAATTAATATTATTCTCAACCTTCGTTAAATAAATCAGTTAACGACATTAATATTACTTTATCACTTTACATAAGCCCAACGACTTGGAAAAAAACGTTAGGAACACATAAAAACTCAGATTGCCAACTGTGGGACAGCCAGTAATAGAAGCTACAATTGCCATTTGCCAAGCTAAGTGGCCGGTCTCACAGACAACCTTAACAGCTCATGGAAAATAGTTGCGACTGTCAACATTGTCTTCCTTAGAATCCTCATTGTCGTCTACGGTATGGGATGTTGCGCATTCCGGATCAACAAGCGTCAAGCGAGAAGAGAGTTCTATATGCACGTTCCAATGGTTTCAACAATCCATGATTTCGCAGGGTTTTTTTTTTGCGTTAGGAGAGTATGTTTAAGCTAGACTTTGATTTTTCATTAATAAATCATGCATGTATTACGTTTTTCATTAATAAATCATGCAGCTTTCAAAACAGAAGAATGGAAGAATCTTGAATTAGTTTACTTGTTCATGTGTTTGAATTTCGTCTGTTGATTTGTGTTTGGAAAGAAGAGGGTTCTTCAGATCTCTGTTACAGATTGTTGTGTTTGAAGAATCTTCGATATGAATATTCACTTCTGAGTTCTGATCATTGTCTCTCATCTGTTCTTGATTCACCATGACATCTTTTGCTTTACCCCATAGCACAATGTAAAGTCCCATTATCACCCCTAATCCTCCGATCAAACTATTTCAAAATATCAGAAAAAAAAAGATAAAACATTTTATGTGTATGGATTGTAGTAGTGTTTAAAGAGAATTAATGTTCTTACCTTCCAGTGTAAATCTCTTCTTGGAAGAACAGAGCAGCCAAGATTGTGACAATTACTGTACAGAGAGGATTAAACAGTGCAGCGAACACAGGACCTCTCTTTGATATAGCCCAAGCTTGGACCGTAAACGAAAGTGCCGACGCCACAATTCCCTTACAAACGCATTTCATGATTAGAATATTTGCTTAGTAAAAAAAACAGAGAAATGTCGTATGTACGTACTGCATAGAGACATGTGGCAAACTCGGAGTAGGAATGAAGAATCCAAGCGTTTGAGTCCTTCTCCAGGAAGAAAGTGACAATCGCACATTGTATTGTTCCGAATAAACACATCCATGCTGATAAAGAGAGGTTATCTGGATAGTAGGTAGAGATTGGTACCTAGGGTTTTGTTGAAACAGAGTTCACTTTTCTTGCAAGGCAAGAAACTTTACAAAAAAAAAAGTTTTATGATATTTGGTTTATTTAATGAAGTTTACCTGAAGTATAAGCCAAAAGGCCCAGCAAAGAGTGCTAGAGAACAAGAACAAACAACCAACCAACCACATGTTCTGGTCTTTAAGAATATGTCCCATTACCGATTGAGCTAGCGGTATAGCTGATTCTGAGTTGAGAATCTTTGGTCCACGAAGCAGAGTCATGGAGACCGCTCCTGCTACACAGAGGATCGTCCCTGCAATCTTGGCTAAGCTTCTTATATCCCGGAGATTCACTTTCTCGTATCTAAAGATCAGAAACAATATTAGTTACACTAACACATCAATCTCGTTTTTCACAATTTCCATATAAATGTATATGCATATACCCGGCGAGAAATGAGATTAGGAAAGTGATTGCAGGAATGATGTTACTAACGGCACTTCCCATGGACGATGAAGTTAAGTAAAGACCTTCAAGGTACAGATTTTGATTGACGGTAAGGCTGCACGCAAATAATAAGAATAAGTCCTAAGAAATCTAAATTAAAACTTATATATATATATATATATACACTTACCCTATAAGCGAGACCAAAAATATTAAAGAGAAACTCCTTAGATCCAAAGATGAAATAGCTATCTCTGATTTTCTCCTACAATCCACAAATTATAAAGACACAGCGTAACCAGAAGAATTAACTATGTTAGAGACTTAGAGTCTTACATATATCAAAAGTTGGAACAATCTACATGAGATGTGACTCAGTTCAAAAAATGGAAATTTACATTGTCATTTAGGGAATATAGAGAAGGGTGACTTTGAAGGAAATATAACTTAAACAAATTATAAATTCACATTTCCGTTTGGGGGAGACGGGTGATTTTAATATTACCTGGAGAAATAGAGAAATGGGAAGATGAAAATGGTTGCAAAGGCTTGCCTATAAAGGATAAAAACCCGAGGGCTTAATCCATTAACCAAAGTAGCTCTTGCAGAAAGAGTCACTCCTGCATAACTCACTTGAATCATAGTCAGCGCCATTACCGGCTTGTACTCCTCTATCTTCCCCATCTCTTCTGTCTCCTATCCTATCTCTCTCCTTGTGAATCTCACTTTTTGCTCTCAATGTTCTCGATATATGTTCATGTTACAGTTACACCATCCCATCTCCAATAACTGCTTCTATATTTTCTTCTAAATATAGAGATCTCTAAAAATAGAATAGAGATTTACTCTTATGGTTACGTACCTTTATTTTTTTACTCCTAAATGAATATTATAAATTTATTATATTTTTATTTTGCTATTAATTTTTGGGATAACCATTTACTTTTAAAAGATTATGTTTACTTAAAAACTAAAACATTAGTACAAAACATTTTAAAAATAAATTTTCATTATTTCTCAACTTCAATTGGTGCATTAAGATCACACTTATCCTTAATTATCATGTAATGCAAAATTATATGTGTAGTCATTATATCATGATCACAGTTTTTCCAAAAAATGTGCTGGTCCTTTCACAATTGCAAAACGCGATTTAAGAATTACCATATTATTAATCACTTGTTTAAGATTTTAAGTTTATTTTGTTTAACTAGATGTTTTTATTTGACTTTTCTCTACTTAATATTCGTGCAAATGATAAATATTTAGATGTCTAAAACCCTTTTCTGCTAATGATCCTTTGTATTATAAGTTCACATTTTAACAATTGATCATTTTTTGGTGCAAAGAGAGGGATCCTCGATAACAAAGTAGGCGATACCAGAACAAATATATGCGAGAGAAGGTCACTTTACCTGAGACCTCCTTCCGCTAAAGTAACTACGGAAAGCTGAGCTCATTGAATCCAACTGAGAAGGATGTACAATAGATATAATGCATGTTTCTGGCCAAAATATGTATTTTGTTGCAAATCTTAGAGCATTAAAGGAACTTAGTCTTAGAGCATGATAAAGGCAGTCCAAATTAAAGTCTCATCGTGTAGTATTAAATGTCATCGTTATACGAGAGGAGAGAAACTTCCCATGTGGAAAACAAGTAAAAAACCACTCCTCCAACATCGATTAGCAACTAGCAGAATTTCAATTACAATTCAAAATTATGTTTCGTTGTAATTTGTTTTTCATGATGTACACCCGAATCTTGTTTTAACATGTTTGACAATGCTTATTTGGTTAGTACGTTGTGTTGCCATTTGCAAACATATATACAATGACGTTTTTATTATTATGTATTGCTTCGTAGTAAAGTCTTAATTCCTAACTAAGATTTTCAAACTTCTCCGATAAAAAAACTACTTTAGCTAGTATTAAGTAATATAAGAGAAGGATAATTTTTCACTTTGTCCTTGGAAGAGTACGGAAGAAGCCACTAATCTTCCCTTGATTTAAGGGGACAAACATATCATTAAAAGAAGATTATGTTTGTTGATTTTATATTACACTCCAAAGTATTATCCAATTCAAATTATAAACAGTTACGTACTTTAATTGACTTTTGGTCTGTATCGGTCGTAGACTCGTAAATAGTTGATAGTAGATACCATGAAAGATGAAGCTAATCCACTCACTATTCCGTCGGTTGTACCTTTTAACTTCAAATTATTTCACATGGCCTACCTATAGTATAAATTTATCTTAAGTATATCAGATAAAGTTGAATGAGAAATAGTTAATCGGTAACATTATGATTATATTTAAAACTGATTATATTAAATTTTAAAACATATTTCTTCGTTTCAGATTATACAATGTTCTAGCCTTCCTTAATATCTGATATCAGTTTTTCATTTGATTAATACATTTGATTATGAATAAAACATGATATTTTAATAAACATATGCATTACATTTTAATGTCATCTAATAGTTAAAACTCTAGATTTATCCCCTCATGACTTTTATGTTCTCTGATCTTGATTACGTCCAAGAGTTAAAAGTCTAGGTTAATTCCATTTTTTTTCTTTCTTTTCTTAATAATGAACCATTCTATGTTCTCTCTTGATTTCTTCTATCTAATCACCATGATGAGTGATGAAAGTAAATTATCAGCCACGCCACCAATGATCTCAAACATTATTTATATACTTTAGCTACATATGTCTACAGTTACCTCGATAAAAATTATTCTGCAATGTCAATCCCAAAGGTCTTTTGCGAATTCAAGTACGAGATATATCTATGTAGATCAGAATTGGTGTTCTAGATTCAAAATACTAAAAACAACTTGATTGTACGTACAACCAATCCTCAAATATTGGAAAATTATCAAACTATTATAACAATCGACCTGTCAGTAAATCTGAATTTCTTACGTGTCAAATGAAGTTGAATCATATCACAGCCGTCCCTCTCAGAGACAAGAAATGAGGACCACCGTTGAATACACTCCTTGGTGAGCGAAAAAAATTGTAAAAGATGAACCAATAGGTCCCTCATTCCTGATCGACAAGGGTCCCTCCACGTGTGCACATGCGCGCTTCGGTGGACGCGTGCGTGTAAGAGCTAGCATTGCCCCGTAACGACGTCGTAAGGTATGTATCGGATGTTTTAAGGCACAAAATAAATTTGGACAGCCTAGTGACGACATGAGATGGTGGGCGTGTAGAGAGTTTGGAGAATGATTGTTGAGATTCCCGTAAATTACGGAGATCCATTGGAAAATAAATTCTCTCACACACCAGACGACGATCCATGTTCGATGTATTTTGTTCGACAAAAACAAATTTTAGTTATATATCAAAACTATTTCTCCTTCTTTATTTATTAGTATAAAACATCAACTTCTCTATATATATTCACATGAATCTATTAATATCACTATCATCCATGTCTTATATTCATGCACATCTATCAGTATCATTTTTCGTTTTCTCGATTTAAATGTCCAAAGTAAAATTTAATTTCTTTTTGTCAACAATTATTATTGTTTCTTTTCTCAAAACCAGCCTTTCCCAAAGTTTGCGGATCGCCACGTTTTCACCACTAAAACCCTTGATGTTATTTGCTGTTGTATGTGTGTTTAAAAAGTTATGGCACAGTTATTGTCGTGACCATGATCAGTTTCATACTATTTGATACGTAGTTGTGAATGTATCACTATTAGCATGAAAACAAAAGTGAAATAATTCACCGTGTGTAAACACGGTGTGCAGTGAAAGGAATAATAAAATTTGAGAATTTTATTTTTTTATGTATATATATTATTGATCAATAATTGGTTGGGATGATAATATTGATCGGTATAATTTATCACTAAAATCCTACTATGATCATTTATAAATATCATTCACAGATTCACTCATCGTTTGACAATAATCAAACTGAAGTTTACTCGATAAAGTGAACAGATTACATTAACAGAAAATAACCATGACATCCACGCACTCACAATCGTCAGAATCAGCTATATATTATAAACAAGCATCCATTAATGCATTGATTACTAGTTATACACGTTTAATTTGATATAACCTTTTCGTTATGATGGACGGGCCTAACAATTTATAATCAAACAGACTATTTAATCCATGGTAGGTATAAAATTATAATGTTGATGGAGCTAGGTCTCAATATGCAACATTGGAGAATCACAACTTGTACGTAATACTTTACGTTCTTTAACATATTAATTCTCAAAATTGAGATAAATGTTTCCGCTATTGTGTTCTAATTAAGTAATGACACCAATTCAAAGATAATCTACATTATTTCGCGTGCTTATATAATGTCGTGATCGACAGCGCTGATTGATAAGGTTGCCAGACAGAGATTATATGTTAGATAAACTTACATACATATTAACATATTATATTCAGCGCGAGATAGTTATACTGGTCACTTAGTGTGATAAAGAATACACCCCCCACCCAATGAAGTTGCGCAGTTGATAGAAAACAAACGAAGATACGCATAAAACGTTATATATAAACATGAACATGATCATCCGCATACAAATATAATTGCAAAACTTAATACATCATCACAAATTTTCGGCGGAAACAAATAATAATCGACAAAAGTTTCCTAAATTATAGGGTAATACAAAAGGAAACGTGGGCCATGGACAGCATGTGCATGCATGTGCTTCTCCTATCTCCTATTGCCCCCACCATTTTCCCTCTCCTTTTGAAACAATTAAAATAGCCCCTTTCCTTCTCCTTTCTCTTTCCCTTACCTCTCTTTCTATCTCTCTCGTCAAGTTCACGAATTCGTGAGGTGACGGCAGATTTGTTCTTACCAATCTTTGACGACACTTGAAGAAATACAAATTTCTTTAAAAAGGTATGTGTTCATGTCTCTTTTGGTTATGATAAGGAACCCTAAACGGAAAAATAACCTGGTGATTATGATTTGATGTATGTGCATCATGGATGATTACTTTATTATACTTATATTTATTTTTACTGAATAGAATTACTCACAATTGTGTATATTTTCTTACTTGATTAGGATTTAATAGGATGCAGCCTACGAGCTCAATGAATGAAGAATTCCTAAAGAAATGGCAAATGGGTCTTCAAGTTTGTCGTCCTTCGATAGACAACGCGAGCGTCTCCGAGAGAAAGAAAGCAATAAAGCTCTCCGCAGATGTTGCAATGGCGTCTCTAAGAAAAGGAACAACTTGTTGGAGCCGAGCCCTAATCCAGAAAACCGCTACCGAGGACAACTTCCTCGTACGTCAGATGCTCTCCGGCATCAAAGCAGAAGCTTTAATCAACAAGAAGTTGCCTAAGAAGGTTGTTTGCCATAGGAAGATCGTGAGACGAAGCAAGAATATCTTGAGGAGGAAAGCAAAATCAGCAAGCGAAGAGGCAGCAGAAAAAGCTAAGAGGCTCGTCAAGAGACGGACTCAAGGGTTGAGAAACGTTGTCCCCGGTGGAGAGTTAATGAGCAATGACGTATTGTTGCTACAAGAAACTTTAGACTACATTGTGTCGCTTCAAACGCAAGTGAATGTTATGAGGAGTATTGTTGATGCTGCTGAGGCCGGAAATGAGCAGTAAATGATATTTTTATATTTTTACGGAGATTATTTGTGTGAAAGCATGACCTTTCTCGGATCATTGCTGGTTGTTAGAAACCGTATATTAGTCCAAATATTGAAATTTTCATACGAGGATGGAGAGATCTTATAGTAAGCCATTTTGTACATAAGAAATTTATACGACGCTTATAGAAAGTTTCTGCTACTTAATGGTGGTTTGATTAAAGCATTTGTTAGCAATTTTGTTTCTTATGGTTATAATTGTCGTTCGGTTGCATTTAATTTTGTTACTGTTATAGAGGTTTAATATGTCTTATGACTTCGATTGCTTTTCTTGGCAAGTTTTGTCGTTTAAAAGAAGAAAAAAGACAACTGTTGTTTAATACAAGAATAGGAAAACCATATGTGGGGAATACATCATATCCGGTTCAATTTTATTCGTTGATATACAACAGCTCAACCATAAAGTGGAATAATTCAAATATGTTTTGATGTAATACATTTAGTTAGAGTCCAACTCTGCAAGAAGAATTGATATTAGCTCATATGCGTTGTCCAACTTATAGAACAAATATATATGACTCTTTTCTGACTAGGCGCTATTTCGTTAGACATTTTTCTGAAAAGGATATATATAGTAGAACCGAACAAACAATAAGTCTCAACGTGTAAAAAAAAAAAAAAAACTCATTCCTTTTTTATATGTACTTCATGTTCCATCAATCAGCATAATTTAATATTTTGCTAAGGAAAAAAAAAACACTTATTCTTCACGGTTCATTCATTTTTTCCCTGCCCAAAGTTTAACAGCAAGCTTGATATTTTATTAGATTATTAGGCCGAGCCCAGTTTGTCATTAATTGGACTCTTGAAATGGTTTGTAAACATTCTTGTTAACCAGTCCAATCTAAATGTCGTCACTGCTTGACGTTTTATCGTATTCAAAACGACATGTGGTCTTCTATTTTTAATGTTTTGAGGACTTTGTGAGTTCTTCTGACTTACTTGACTTTTTCTTTTTGGTAGTTTGTTGTGGAGGAAGTAAATTATTATGTAACTAAACGACTGACTTTTCATTTTGTAGGTTAGTCAAACATTAGGACAAAGTTGTCTCAAACTATTTAGAGCTCTCTATATTTCTTCACGTTCTAGTATATGAATTATGTTTTTGACATTCAAATTCTAGCATATGGTCCAAACAAGAACTAAGAAACACTTTCACCAAAACATGTATCTCACTAATATAGAAAGATACGCCATATATGGTTATTTTTTCCTTCTTACTATTAGTATATTTTTCTTCTTCTCTCAAAATTGGGATGAATTAAATTTGCACAAAAAACAATGTTATTAACGTTATAAAAGTATATGTATGTTGTCATACAATAAAAGACTAAGTGACTAGTGGGCATGTAACCCAACTGCTTCCATGCCCCCTTATTAATTCATCAATTAATGCAAAACTTTAGCCATTCAACACTAAAACATAAATACGTATGTATACACACACATACAAACATTCATATACACAGTAGTAGTATAACATCGCACAAGAATTAAGATGTCACTCTTTTGTTGTATGAGCAATTGCCTTAATTCAATGCAACTGTCTTACCACCACACCCACTTCTTATCTAATGCTCCACAAGAAAGAAAATAAAAACCAAATAAACAAAGAGAAAACTCATTCCTTCAAGATTCTTAGAATAATGGTTTGTTTCTCAAATATAAACTTTATGAATAATTGTTTTATTGTTGAAGAGAAAAATTCATATTAATCATACAAACATATGGTTAACAGTTTCTACTGAACAAATATAGTATGGATGACCAACTTTGGTCTGAAATTATTACCTACCAACACTAAATTCAGAATTTTATCTGAAGAAATCTGATTACAAAAATACAATTGTCTCAAATATGAACTATACATTACACACCGTTTAATATAGTCACATTAGAAAGTATTACGGTTTCTTCAATTAGCTTTCACGTGAAGAAGAATCATACAAAATTACAAATGGTTTGTATCTTTGGCACTTTTAGTTGCTGTCTAATTCACTCATTCGTTACATTTAATTGAGTCCCTTTCTGGTTAGATGGATAGCTTAAATCGACTATTATTAAATGTTATATCATATATTTAAGAACTGAAAAAGATTTACCAAACAATATATGAGGGCACCAAAATGTTTTCAATCTATGTCTAAAAATATATATCTCCTCCACACCACGTTTCTACAATGATTCATCTGTTTTGCACTTATGACTAACACACAGAAACAATTGAAAAAAAGTAAACTAAATTTGGAAAATAATAATAAAAAGATATAGAAACTAGACATTAGATGGAGAAGAAGAATGAACAACCTTGTTTTGTCTCCCTGCTAACCAAAGCATAGTTCTCCTAGCAAAAGATGGTGTTTTTGTCTCCAAAGACTCCGAGTTCTCTCTCTTTTGATTATCTTCTTCACAACCGCTATCGATCTTCGCATCCTGAAGACTCCGCTGATTCGATAACCCGAATGAGAATGTTCTTCCGGAAGACGAAGAAACCAATGAACCATCCTCTTTGCCTTGAACTTTACTATGCTTCTCCTTCTTCCCCCTTAACCAAATTTTCGAAACTGAAAAGCTCTCTCTTTCTACTACATTCTTCTTGGTCGTCCCTTCTTCCGCGATTCTCATCGATCCGCTCCCATTGAATTTCAATCTCCCTGTTGGATCAAACCCGCATTCGGACATAGCGGTCCTATGACCGGGCAAGCGAGGGTTCTTGCTTGATGGTTTCTTGGTAGAAACATGAACCTTAAGAGCCGTTTCTTCATCCATTATATACTCATATGATCCCATTGAAAAACACCTCCTCTCATCTAAAGTACTACTATTATTACCAATGTTGTTGTTGCTGTTACTACTACCTTCACCTATATCTATATTCCTAAATTTCCCAAGCTTAACCGCAAAAGGAACAACCTTTCCAACCAAACCACCCATTTCACCATCCGGGTCACGACCCGAGTCGACCCGGGTTAATCCAAGATCATTGTTTCCGCTCAGATGAGAATTGGAATGTGAATGAGCATTAGACACGTCATTATCATCATTCGTAGCCACACAAGCTGCACCACCTTCTCCAATCACTCTCGAGCTATGATCACTTNTTACTATGCTTCTCCTTCTTCCCCCTTAACCAAATTTTCGAAACTGAAAAGCTCTCTCTTTCTACTACATTCTTCTTGGTCGTCCCTTCTTCCGCGATTCTCATCGATCCGCTCCCATTGAATTTCAATCTCCCTGTTGGATCAAACCCGCATTCGGACATAGCGGTCCTATGACCGGGCAAGCGAGGGTTCTTGCTTGATGGTTTCTTGGTAGAAACATGAACCTTAAGAGCCGTTTCTTCATCCATTATATACTCATATGATCCCATTGAAAAACACCTCCTCTCATCTAAAGTACTACTATTATTACCAATGTTGTTGTTGCTGTTACTACTACCTTCACCTATATCTATATTCCTAAATTTCCCAAGCTTAACCGCAAAAGGAACAACCTTTCCAACCAAACCACCCATTTCACCATCCGGGTCACGACCCGAGTCGACCCGGGTTAATCCAAGATCATTGTTTCCGCTCAGATGAGAATTGGAATGTGAATGAGCATTAGACACGTCATTATCATCATTCGTAGCCACACAAGCTGCACCACCTTCTCCAATCTCTCTCGAGCTATGATCACTTGCGGACTCGAGAACGAGGAGGAAAGAAGAACGAGGATCTTGGTGAGAAGAGAGATCAGAGAGGAGACTAGATCTGCACAAGGGACAAGTTGAGTGAGAGAGAAGCCAAGTATCGATACAATCCATGTGAAAGGCGTGGCTGCATTTAGGCAAAAGCCTGAGCTTGTCCTCTGTTTCGAACTCACAGAGACACACCGCACAATCAAAAGGGTAGTTCTTGAGACCGATTATGGATTTGTAATGGAAAACAGGTAACGTGTCGATGAAGGATTGGTCAACTCCAGAATCATGGAGGTGAAAAAGCTGTTGAAGCTGGCCTTGAAGAGCTGTGACGTTGTCGAAGTAATCTTCTCTGTCTCTACTCGATGGTGTGAGGAGGAACCTGACTAAAAGATGAAGGAGACCAGAGATGAAGAAGATGATTGATAGGATTATGATTATCAAGAGAATGCTTGGACTGATTTTGCTGTTTAGATCGAAGGTTCCGTTGGATCGGAGAGATAAAGATGATTCGAGTGGTGGTGGTGGTGGTGGTGGAAGTGATGAAGGAGAGAGGTAACTCAGAGTTGTTTTGATTTCCGGGAACATATTTTCCCGAGAAAATTTCATGGGTTTGTGAGAGAGAGAGAGAAAGGAGAATTTAAAAGGAAGACTCAAGTTTGTTGGTTTCAGACATGGAAGAAGCTCTCAAGAGAAAGAGAGAGAGATAGAGAACTTTGCTCTGTTTTGTTTTGTTTTTTTTTTGTTTTCAAGATTTGGTTTGTAAGAGGAAAGAGAGAGAGAGAGTGATGAATAAGAGAATTACAGGTTGGACCATATTGATGATGACAGAAGAGAAAATTTTCATTAAAGATTTCAACAGTTACACCAAGAAGGGTGTGCTTCTTGAATCTGCTGGTTTTACGAAATTTATAGTATATGTTAAAAAATAAAATAAATAAATGGAATTGGATCTGATCAAAAACCTAAAGACATGCAAAGTCAATCAAAGATTAGTTTAAGCGAAGAAACAAACCAGAGAATTGAGTAAAATTAATTAATTGTTTTTGAATAATATATTGTGATCTCACCAAATCCCATGCTCCCCTCATTTAAATCAACAAGACAAAGAACACCACCACTACTTTACAATCCACAAGATTAAAAAATTACAGTAAGTATTAACTTCATAGATAATTTCAAAATCATATCGTATTTATTGTGTGTATTAAATTCGTATATTTTCATAAAAATAATACTTCACCATTTGTCTGTACACCCAAATTAAACCAGATAAGATTAAGAAAATATCTCATGAAAAGAACATGACTCCTAATATTGAGCTAGACAAACCAAATTCCAAACTATTAGTATTTCAAGATTGTTCTTATTAGTATTTTATACATTCAATTTCTTTGTCTTTCTTTTCGTTGTATAACTATTTTCTACATATTTTTTTCCCTGCTTTCGTGTTACGGTGTTATTTAATTAGTGTAGGGTTCAAGTATTTTTAATTAGTGTAGGGTTCAAAAATAATACGAGTGGAGCGGGACGACAAGAAATATCATAGTAATACTTTTTTCAAATAGAAAATAAATGTAAATTATAGCTGAATGACGAAATCATTAAATTTTGGAACGAACCAGCAACTATTTTTCTTTCTTTTTTGACGTCAGGCAATTTAAGCGAATGAGCTTATTAAAAACGTCGGTAGCTGTTTGTTGCTCAAATGTATTCAGAAACAAAACTACACATACAAATGTGTATTGGGTGTGGGATAGAGAACAACTAGACACATTTGTGAATGTATGTTAAATGTATAAACACATTTGGAAACTGAAAGATGTGGAAGGAACGGATATATAGGACAAGAGGACACGGATGCAGCAGCAGTGCAAACTCTCTGTGTTATCGAGATTTGGTGGGTACCACTTTTCTTAAGTCAAACCAGAAGAAAACACTTTCCTTTTTTTCCATTTTTTTTTTATTTATTTAGAAGTTTGAACTTATAGGTTTACACAAATAAATACCTATTTTCACTTTCTTTTTTCACACGAAACTCTCAAAAGGCTGTGCTTTGTTTACTATTTAGAAGTCTAGAAATATACGACTGTGGAATGGCCAGAAAAAAAAAACGATATATTTTTGTTATGGAACTAGTTTTGGGCAGTGGATCAACTTTTTGATTGTACTGAAAAAGGAGAGAAAACAAGAAATCAGCATTATAAGAAGGTTCGGTTCCTTTTCATTTTAGGATCACTGGAGGCGAATCTTGTGTTACGCACTTTTGATTCATTTAAATGAATTTACCAAAAAAATGTGTTGGAAAAAAAAGTGCATATGTTGACAAAAGTTAGAAACACCGGTTAGAAAGATAAAAGGAAATTAATATAATCTGGTTACTATTTTGATTTGACGGAACAATTGTTGGTGTAAGCTTGAAATAGCTTGAAGATCAAGCTAAGTATATTTAGGAGATATCTAAATATACATATCTAAAGATTTATGAGTTATTTAATTTATGTAATATTTCCTAAAAGGTTTGTAGGATGAATATTTACCTCTTCTCTATATAAACGCTAATGTTGAGTTGTGACATTAGACGTGAGAGAATATAGAGATTCGAGAGAAGAGAGCTTAAATTTTGAGTGATTTTCTTAAGCAAATAAAGTGAGTTTTACTTTTATTCTTCTTGCAATTTCTTAAATCTTGATTCAATATTTGGTATCAGAGCAAGTATTGAATCAAACGTAATTTTTGAGAGAAAGTTTTTGAGAAAATCATGGGTGACATCGTTCTTGCCAAGCCAAAAGAAGGTAACTCTTCTAGCATCCAGTCCGATGTTGAACGCTGTGAATTATACAGTGTGGGCGATGCGTATGAAGGTATTACTCAAGGTGAACAAGGTTTGGGAGTCTATCGAACCCGGATCAGACAACGGAGACCACAACAACTTGGCTAGAGCTCTTTTGTTCCTCAACAGAACGGAGGAATAGAACGGAGTGGTAGAGAGGAGGAATAGAACATTAATGGAGATGACCAGGAGCATGTTGAAACATATGAATGTACCCAATTACTTGTGGGGTGAGGCGGTAAGACATGCTACATACCTTCTAAACAGAGTTGCAACAAGGGTTTTGATAGAGAAAACTTCGTACGAGGCCTTCAAGGGACGGAAACCAAACATCGAGCATCTTCGTGTTTTTGGGTGTATTGGGTTCGCGAAAGCAGAGACACCACTGCTCAAGAAGTTGGACGATCGTTCAAGACCGTTAGTTCACCTCGGTACGGAACCTGGGTCGAAGGCTTATCGGTTACTAAACCCAACTACTCGAAGAATTGTGGTCAGTAGGGACGTGGTCTTTGATGAATCAAAAGGTTGGGAATGGAGCAGTGTGGTTAGTGAAGAATCTGAAAAACCAGGAATGCTAAGATTAAAGTTTGGTGAGTTTGGAAACAATGGTCTTCAAGGAGAAGATGCAGACGAAGATGGAAATCCAGAAGAAGAACACGATCGAGAGGAGAAAGATGAGAGTGTCGATGATGGGGATGAAGCATCGATCGATACTCCCAAGCATGATGGAGATGAAGCATCGATCGATGCTCCCAGGCTTGAAACAGAGAGTGTCTCTCTACAAGAACAGAATCAGCCGACGTTGAGGAGATCACAACGACAAGTCATAAAGCCCAAATATCTTGATGATTATGTTTTGATGGCTGAATTGGAGAGTGAGAAACTGCTACAAGTAATGAATGAAGAACCATGGGATTATGATGAAGCCAAACAGTTTAAAGCATGGAGAGAAGAGTGTGAAGAAGAAATTTGTTCCGTTGAAAGGAACAAAACTTGGGACTTAGTTGATCTTCCTTCTGGAGTTAAGCCAATTGGTTTGAAGTGGGTGTTTAAGTTGAAAAAAAACATAGATGGAAGCATTAACAAACACAAAGCAAGGCTGGTGGCTAGTGGTTATGTGCAGAAACACGGCGTTGACTTCGACGAGGTGTTTGCTCCGGTAGGAAGGATTGATACGGTACGGTTCATCATTGCAATGGCAGCTTCTCACGGATGGGAAGTTCACCATCTTGACGTCAAAACCGCGTTTCTTCACGGTGAACTAAAGGAAGTAGTGTACGTAACTCAGCCGGAAGGATTTACAGTCGACGGAGGAGAGGATAAAGTGTATAAGCTGAATAAAGCACTTTACGGATTAAGACAAGCACCTAGAGCTTGGAATCACAAGCTAAACGAAATTCTTAAGGAGCTCAAGTTCATAAGGTGCTTGAAGGAGCCGTCACTGTAGCGTAAACAAGAACAAGGTCACCTTCTTCTTGTCGCAGTCTATGTGGATGATCTCTTGGTCATAGGTTCGAGTTTAAGCATGATACTCGATTTCAGGAGAGGAATGGCCTCAAAGTTTGAAATGAGTGACTTGGGAAAATTGACTTATTACCTTGGAATCGAAGTTGTTCAGTTTCACGGTAGTATTGTGCTCAAAAAAGAGAAATATGCGGAGAAGATTCTTGAGGAAGCAGGAATGAGTAATTGCAATCCAGTTCACATACCAATGGACCTGGGGTTGAAACTGTCTAAAGCACCAAGAGAAGAGTGTATCGATGGACAAGAATATAGAAGGAACATTGGGTGTTTAAGGTATCTACTCCATACACGACCTGATCTTTCATATTCAGTTGGTGTGCTAAGCAGGTATATGCAAGAACCGAAGGTGTCGCATGGAGCAGCACTGAAGCAAGTTCTTCGATACTTGCGTGGGACAGCCTCCTATGGTCTCGTGTTCAATCGTATGGATAAGAGTGGACTGGTTGGCTACAGTGATAGTAGTCACAACGTGGATGAGGATGACGGTAAGAGTACAACCGGTCATATATTCTACCTCGATGGGTGTCCTATCACATGGTGTACGCAGAAACAAGAGACGGTGGCTTTATCCTCGTGTGAGGCTGAATTCATGGCAGCCACAGAGGCTGCAAAACAGGCGATTTGGTTACAAGACCTTCTTGGAGAATCCACTGGTGAGACAAGTGAGAGGGTAACACTTCGTGTTGACAACAAATCCGCCATTGCACTTACTAAGAACCCGGTGTTTCACGGTCGGAGCAAGCATATACATACTAGGTACCATTTCATCCGTGAATGTGTTGAGTGTGAGCAGATAGAGGTTGAGCATGTTCCCGGGAATGTGCAAAAGGCTGACATATTAACTAAGGGACTTGCAAGGATCAAGTTTAAGGAAATGAGAAATCTTATTGGAGTACAAGATGTTTAGGGAGATGATTTCAAGCTTAGAGGGGACAATGTTGGTATAAGCTTGAAATAGCTTGAGGATCAAGCTAAGTATATTTATGAGATATCTAAATATACATATCTAAAGATTTAAGAGTTATCTAATTTATGTAATATTTCCTAAAAGGTTTGTAGGATGAATATTCAGCTCTTCTCTATATAAACGCTAATGTTTAGTTGTGACATTAGACGTGAGAGAATATAGAGATTAGGGAGAAGAGAGCTTAAGTTTTGAGTGATTTTCTTAAGCAAATAAAGTGAGTTTTACTTTTATTCTTCTTGTAATTTCTTAAATCTTGATTCAATAACAATCATAACTTTTGATATATATATATATATATATATATATATATTATTTTTTTTCATTTTAAATCGACTTATGCATCATGCCAACATAAATCAGTTTATATGCAAGAGTTTTCATATGGTCATATACCCAACAGAGTATTAGCCAGCTTTTTAGCCGTTATTTCTTGTATCATTATTTTGATATTTTCACATATCACAAATTTAATAGTTAGCATAAATATATTATTATTAATTGTTAAATATTTGCTTGGCAGAACAATGAATTGATTTATTGTTTAATTAGTATAGACAAATATGAAAAGGGTCTTGCTGATTCACTATGTCTCCATTTTAATATTGTTTTGGAATTTACGAAGGTACATATATATTATTAGACATTAAAAGTTTGGGTGCTCGATGCTTTGGCTATAGTTGGAAAGTCCACTCACTTTGTACGTAAATCTCCATAACCTACACAATTTACCTAACTATTTAAATATTTCAAGGTCCTTTTACAACCTAAGAAATTTGAAGGAGGAAAACATGTAAAACTGTTAACCTTCCAGAAGAAATAAAATATATACTACTATTTGTTGAAGTATATATTCGCTGTTTAAAAATTTTGTTTTACAAGTTTGTTTTTCTTTCGGATCCACCTGCTCCCTTTGACCAATAAAACCGAGTTACTAACATAACAACTATATGAAATGTTGTAACAATCCATGTCAAATGATCATTAATACAACTTTAAGCTTAAGGAACATTGGTATGTACACTTTCCTTATACTATACACACACACACAAAAAAAAAAGAGTTGATCGATATCAAAAACGATTAAATTTGTAGGACGACAGCAAAAACGATTGCTTGGAAATATATATATATATAGGAGTGGCGTTTTTGTTACAAGGCAGGTTCGCAAAATCCGACATGTTTGACTTTAGTTATCTTGTAAGCTTTTCTACTTTTTCCTATCGAGTAAAGGAATAAATTAGAATTCGATGAATACAATCATCCCGTAATGATGCAGTTTATCTGCTAAGACGAATATTGTATTGATTTTGCTTTTCCTGCCAACAACTTTTAAACCCAGACTAGCTATGTGTGGAACTTGAACCCATATGTCAAAGCTCGGAGATGAATTGAGGCCAGCAAGCCACAGCTTAGCTAGTAGTCAACCCCCATCAATATTGTATTGTTAAGTTGTACGGTATATATATATATATATATATATATATTTATTTATAAATGGTTTTATTATCCATGTTACATATTTCATGTCATAACTCTAAAATTTAACATGACTAATCCAGTGAAATGCAATATGCAAAAATTAAATCATACTCTATTTACGGATATTTATTAGTAATCTACAACTGTCAGACGATAGACCCATGCATGAGCGGATAAGCAAATCAGCCAAAAACATAATTAATAAAACTGGTTGAGCTAGTTCTTATACAAGATTAGACAAAAACACAGATCAGGTTGTTTGAGGCTTAATGGGAAAACAATGAGAAACATCGTAAGAGTTCGGATCAGTAGGACAAAATAGTGAACTTGTAAGTTGGATCTCCCACGATCGTGTAACAACTAATTTGTCATTACGTACATGGTTTTTTTTAATCCTCTTAAAAAAAGAACTCCAACTAAATTTGAATTTAAGAGATTAGTCAAATTGTTTGAAATGTTCTCCGTTCGACACATTTCCTCACGAAATAAATATTCAAATGTAACAAATACAAATTTAGGAGATATATAATAATGTAAAAACCGGACCTTATAAAGAGGAAAAAGAATCCCCCATGTGCATGTGTGTGTTATACAAATAACATTTATTGCTTTGCCAATAAATTTCAGACCATTTTTTTTTTTTGAATAAAATTTCAGACCATTGCTTATCTGTCCATCTAAATAAAACCTATAAATATATATATTAAAGGATTCAAAAGTATCAATAAATAGTATGGTCACCTAAGCAAAACCATCCGAGACCTTAGTACATATCGACATCGTTCAAATGAAGATCTATATATTTTGTTTTAAAACTCCAAATTGTAAATGCATAGACCAACTATCAAGTTTTGCTTTCTGTTGTTTCGTTTAGTTCTATTCTATGTTATAGTAGATGCTGATTGTGGTACGTGTGACGACTGACACAAATAATTTCATTCTGTATGCTCCAAGTCTCCAACAATATATATATATATATATATATATATATATATGTTTGTGTCATCATTTCAATTCCACCACGTAATCGTATGATAGCTCCATAGTTGTTGTCACATCAGTCATACTTTCACAAAATATTCATAAGCCTTCGGATCCAAATTAGTGGGCTTTTTAATAACTTCGGCCCAACGTTATCGAGTATCGCTAACCAAACGCTGCGTTAATAGACAAACGTGAAATAAAATTGGGTTTTTTTTTTTTTTTTGGCTTCTCTCTTTGGAAACGTCTCTGAACGAGAGAGATCATCCCGATCGTGAGAATTCAGAACTCAGTGGCCGACGATAAGAAAGGCGGCGGATTCAAAAGAAAACAATTCAAAGACGGAAGCTTTGAAGCAATTTTTTTTGTTTGATTTCAATCTTTGGAAGAATCAAATCTTCTCAAGACTGATTGAATGAGAAACCCTCCTCCGTCTCTGCTCTCCCTCACCGTCAACGCCGCCGTGTTGAACCTTTCTCGCATCAACGATCTCTCCCATCTACCTGATCACATCATCCTTGACCTCTTCGCGGTAATAACTTTTAATCTCAATCCTTCTTTGGTTCTGGGTTTTTTCGAATTTTAGTGTAAAGTTGGAATTTTTAGGTTAGCTTCCTTTTTAGGTGAAAGTGTAAAGCTTTAGAGTTAGAGCTTAGGGTTCCTTAGTAGTTTGAGGAATAGTTTTTGTGTTATTGATCTTTGTTAATTCAGTGGTTGGTTTAGTGGATTATTTTGAGATATTGTGGTGTTGTTTTTGATTCATTACATGTGGTTGAGATGCTGTGTGTTCTAATTGATTCGCTTGCTGTTTTTGGTTGGTGATGTAAAGAGGACACTGAAAGCTGGGAAATTGAATGAGAGAGTTCTGAGACTCTTTATGGCTTCTGGAAACGAAGAAGTTCTTTCTATTATCGACGCTCTCAAAATCAAAATCAACGTTTCCCCTATCCTTCCTACTCGTAACTTTTAGTGTTGACTCTCTTTTCCCCCCTTTTGATCTTTACTTTATGTGTTCTTGAAGCTCAAAACTTCATTACTTTCCACATTTGCAGGATGTCATGAAAAGTTTAGATTGAACGGGACTAGGCGTTAGGTGAGAAAGGTGGTGATGAATGAGTTATCACGATGAGCGAGGTTGGAAACTAGGTCTTATGTGTTCAAAAGGTCAGTTCCTAATTGCAGTTTTTCGGATAATTTAGGCAGAAACAAACAATATGGACAACTGCAGAGATACATTGCCACATTGATGTCTGTATTTTTCTTCTCTTTGTTGTGTAAATATTAAACGAAACTGGTCAAATTATTATATATAAGCTTTGTCTTTTTTTCTGTTCTTATGAACTATCATGTAATCATGTAAGCTTTTTTTTGTTTGCGGCATGCAGAGCTCTGTTATAGGATTTCTAATTTTGATAGTTTGGTTATCTGTAATTTATTAGTCCATATATCCTCGTATTCATAGAATGATCGAGTGTTTTAATCTCGGGTTGGGTTTTTTTGGTAATCGTTCTGAGATTCATTGAAGTAGGCACGAGTTAGCTGGGATTATGGGTTTTGTTGAATTGTCCAAGTAGTAGGGATGCAGTAATGAACATGTTTTGTCATTTTTACTAGGTTGTCTATTTTGCAGAACCATATTATATATCTCTTTTGATAAATAGGATGAATGCATTTTAATTTCGAACATTTGTTGAGACTGAATCTTCGAAGTAGGATATGTTCACTCAATCTCGATCTTAGATATCAATCCAAGTTACAATCCTCTATTTGATATATATGAGAAGGTGCAGAGGAATAAGAAAAAGCTTTTTTGATTGATTCATAACAGAACCTGTCACGAGCATTTCTTTGCATATAGTAAATACAAACATACAAGTCAAAGAGAAGGGTTCGATGATGTGATCAAACATAGTTGAACTAATTTTCAATAACATGTTCTATTCATTTTAGTCACTTTTATTTACTAAATTATGTTACATACATGTGAAAAAACAATTAAGGTATATATTGTTAATCAACGAAAACCCAAAAATATTTTTATATAGTTAATTCCTTTTGGATGGTTAATATGCAATCTTATCTTGTGTATGAATGTTCATATACTGAAACGCTATTACAAACTTATGATGCTAGTACATTTTCTAATAGGACGTTCTAGACTTGAGCATTTTTTTCCTTGAAAACTTCATGAATAAAAACCTTGATACGAACTTCTATATAGATTATAGAGGTGATAAAGAATGGGAGAAATAATTACGGAGTATAATCAATGTTAATAATCCCAGTGACAGGATTAGCGATCTGAGCAAAAGCTTCTCGGGAAAGATCGATCGTAGAAGCACAGCCATTGGGACAATGGTCGACGATTCTGACCGTTACGGATTTTCCGGTGCAAGGGTGAGGCACGGCGTTACGAGCTCCGGTGCATTTCACTCTGAACATTTTGCCACAAACTCGACCATTGTCCCATAATTGATTACTCGCTGCAGCTATGAACACTCCTTCTTGCTTACCTCCGTAACATGCCGATGCTTTCAAACATGAAATAAAAGACCAATGATCGTTATGATTTTTATAACATTTTTCGCTATAGTTAGACATCAAAATGTATATATAAGTTTATTGTTTATCTATTTTTATATATGGTTTATAATTTGGGTAGTAAACACACAAAATAGAATGTAAAACAAGATTCTTACGAGTGTAAGTCGTGTAGAAAGTTCCAATTCCAGGAGTTGCATATGATGTAGAGAAGAGAAAAACAAGAACGTTAGAAAAAGCAACAATGTTTTTACTCATGATGCTACGTGTTTTTATTTGTTTTATGTATTTTCTCTTTGTCTGTCAGGGAAGACAAATATAATTATAAGAATGTTTATATCTGAGATGCATGCAGGGCCGGCGCAAGTTTTTTATATGCCTAAAGCAGAAAAAGTTTGGACCGACTAACAAAACACACAAAAATTAAGAAAATGCTAAAACCTACAAACACATGGTTCAAACTCGAGACATTGAGAAGGTAATAGACAGACTTTTACCACTAGACCATTAAAGATTTACTACAATGATGCCCCAAAAACCATAAATAAATGTTGCTGCCTAAAGCCTTTGCTTTAGGAGCTTTAGCTCCGGGCCGGGTCTGGATGCATGCAACATATCTATTTGGCTATTTATATATTTGATATGGATCATATGACTAACTCTAAAGATGCATGTATTGTAATTGCTTGCCATTGTAATTTCTTTCACTGTTACCATTTTTTTAACATGTGTAGTCAAAGAGTCAAGAGTCAAGAGTCAAGACTCCAGGAAATCTTTAACACTCCCACGAAACAGAATTTTACGATCCAATACATTCATGTACGGCATATTGTATTGTATCCCATTAGTTCTAAAATGTAGTGAAATCAAAATTTATGGACTAATATATAAATGGACAATCAGTAAAAATAGCAACCTATAAGCTGGTTTAGAAGGCGATAGTAAATTGGCCGAACAGACATGACAAGGAGACACTATTCTAAAAACCAAGTTAAACCGGATAGAAATCGCGAAATAAACCGAAAAAATGTGAGAAAGAAGGAGATAATATAAAAAATGTTGCAACGAAATGATGAAACTGAAAAAAAAAAGGTATGGTGGTGACATAAGGAGGAATGGAGTTACCGAGGAAGCTGCCCTTGTCGGGTTGTCCCTATCACTTCCCACCCGGCATTACCAGATAGGAAGCTCAGATATAATAATAATTGGAACCGAAACTGAACCCTTTTTTTTTTAATATATATGATCACCAATACGTTATCCTTGAATTGAATGTACTAGTCTTGTTTCGCGTTCGCCCCTTGTTTTCTCCTCTAGTTTTCTTGAATCTACATTGTTTATCAAGACCGTGTCTACGTTTGTGTTTAACTACGCTTAATCTTTTCATAATCCAAGGTTACGAGCTAGCACGGATTGATTAACGTGTCTACATTCGTGTTTAACTACGCTTAATCTTTTCGTAATCGAAAGTTAGGAGTTAGCACTGATTGATTTACTCACACAAGTGAACAGACCGTTACCTTTATAGCATGAGTTTACGTTAAAGTTTAAACCCACCATCAGCTATAAGTATTTGAGCCAACGAAAAGTTTTGTTTTATATTCCATGAGTTTAGCAAGAATAATACTATAATTATGGATGTGAACGATCAAAACAAAATTCATTAACAAAAACGTCAAAAAATTTTCTTGTCAAAATATGAAAATAAGGTATAAAAGACACTTTGCCTCACGATACTCATGAGTTAATTTTAGTATTTTAAGGACAAAAACTAGTTTATCGTCAAACTGATTATTATTGAAAAATGTCCGAATATTCCCGCATATAAATATTAAATCCACACTAGCGTTACATCCTCTATATCAGACGAACCCTTTTGAATCCATATTTCGATCTTCAAGATCCATAAAGATCTCTCCTTTATTCATCTCCTTAACCAGAGTAAGCAGTTTGATTCGTTAAAGTGAAGATTTTTTTAATCTCCGTCTCAATCCGGTCCGATGTCAATACCTATTCCCTACGATGGCGGCTCAATCTCCGGCGAGACATCTCCGTCTCCGCCGCCACCAAAGGCGAACACGAAGAATTTACCAACGAAGATTCTCTCAAACTTCCTCGTTGGTCTGATTATGATCCCTGTAGCTGTAACCGCCTTCCTCTTTATCCTCACGTCTCTTGGCTTCACCTTCTTCTTCGCTTTCTACTGGTTTCTTCACCGGAACTACCGACACCGTCTCCGTCGCCATCGCCGTCACGAATACTCTGATGGGTTGTCTCCAAGATGCGTGAAGAGGCTTCCCCAATTCAAGTTTCGTGAGCCTGTAACAGAGTACGGAAGCGACGACTGTGTGGTTTGTATCGATGGGTTCAGACAAGGGCAGTGGTGTCGGAAGCTGCCTCGATGCGGGCATGTGTTTCACCGCAAGTGTGTTGACTTATGGTTGATGAAAGTCCCGACTTGTCCGATTTGTAGGGATAGGGTTTATAGATTTGAAGAAAGGAGAAGATGGAGACCTGAAGGTGAAAGGTTTTTGAATTGGTGAAGAAGATGTTAGTTTTCTAAGTAGATTTGTAAGTGTTGTTCAATTTTGTTTGGTTCGTTTTATTTTTTTATGATCTTGTTAGCAGCAATTTTGGGTTTTTCCATCATCAATAATCATGTACAGTGTGCCTTGTTTCTTTTTTATAAAGCTCCACAATTGAAGCTTTGTTTTCTTCATTGTTTTGAATTAGATCCAAATAGAGAATGATGAGTTCTCTATAGAATTCAGCATGGTTTGGAAGTTTGATTATCATGTCAAATTAGAAATTGAGAACTTGAAGTTTTATACATACAATGCTTGAAAATCCGCAAAGTTTTGCTTTTCTGATCAGAGTCTGTTGGAGAACAAGGAACATGAGACTTTGAAATACAGTGTCAATTTTGTCACTTAACTAAGCATGTTTGCTATGTTACCTTGATGATTTTTCTCATAATTCACTTGAGATTCAGTGGTTAATCATCAATGTTTCTACTTCTGATTGGAAGGTGAAACTGTGTGTGATTCAGTGGGATAAGTGTTTGTGATTGGATCTGACTACAAAACTAAACAAAACTGTTTTTGTACGCAATGTGGCATTGTCTAAGTAGGTGTTTACTGTTTTAGTACGCATTATTGTAAACTCGTACGAGACTAAAAAAGGATTTTGTAAGCAAGGTGGCATTGTACTAATGACTTTGATTAACTAACAATTGTACTAATGACTTTGATTAACTAAAAATTATGTCACATAGTCAAATGTGTTGTTGACTTCTTGTCTTTATTTTCCGATGGCTCAAATATTCCCAAAAGAAACAAATATCCTTTCCGATTTGCTTTTCTTTAAAGGTGGAAATAAAAAGACAAAAGAAGATACGCTCCCTGACTCGTCCCCGTGACTCAGTAAATTCCCTCCCTCGTTCAATCTTCTCCGGAGGAATTAAACAAAACCACGATCCATCTTTCTCAGATTTGGAACGAGTAAGACTGAGAGAGTGTGAAAGCAATGATTTTTATAAACTTCTGTTTCTAATTTTGCTTTTGTTTAGATCAAAAAGTGGTTTACTTACTGGAGCTTGAGCTTGAGCTTGAGCTTGAGCTTTCTTCTAATGGAGTTAAGGAAGGACAAGTTTCTTATGTAAGTTTTTATTCTCTCTCTCTTATCTTCAGTTTCTGAATCCTCCGTTAGATTTACGTTACGGGTCATACTAGCTCTCCTTTAAATTCGTGAAAATTTTGATTAGCCCAGAAATAAAAATCAAAACTTTGCTTTAGATTTGTCTCTTTGTTGGATGTTACAAGTGTAATTCTATTAAATCAAAGCTCAAGTTCCGATTTAGGGTACTGGGTTATACTCTATTTAGGGCTAAGATTGCAGATTTGAGTTTTGTGTATTGCTTTGCAGGTTTTATTCAGAAGGGAAAGAAAGCAAAGAAGCTAAATGGGCAGTGAATGATCCAATGAGCAAATCTTATAAGCTCTCTTTGCCTTCAGCACTAAGGCCTGATCATCTCTTACCTGGAAATAGACTTAGATACACTGATGCTTCTAAAGTTAGCAACAACAACAACAAGTCCAAATCTTCTAATGTCTCATGGTACAAGACCATTCTTGATCCAGGGAGTGAGATTGTCTTGAAATGGAATTGGGTCTTCATTGTCTCGTGTATGGTTGCTCTTTTCATCGACCCGTTGTATTTCTTCGTGCCAGCCATAGGAGGAGATAAGAACTATCCCTGTGCAAGGACTGATACGAGTTTAAGTATCCTTGTTACCTTCTTCAGGACAATTGCGGATCTTTTCTACTTGCTTCACATTTTCATTAAGTTTAGGACTGGTTTCATTGCGCCCAATTCAAGTACTAGAGTGTTTGGTAGAGGTGAGCTTGTGATGGATCCTAAGGCAATTGCTTGGAGGTATCTTAAGTCTGACTTCATCATTGATCTCATTGCGACGTTACCACTCCCTCAGATAGTTATCTGGTTTGTTATATCGACCACAAAAAGTTACCGGTTTGATCATAACAACAATGCCATTGCTTTGATTGTGCTCCTCCAGTACATCCCTAGATTCTATCTTATCATTCCGTTAAGTTCTCAAATCGTTAAAGCGACTGGAGTGGTTACAAAGACTGCTTGGGCTGGAGCTGCTTATAATCTTTTGCTATACATGCTAGCTAGTCATGTATGATTATGAATGAACTACTCCCCTTTTATCTTCCAATATTTTCATTCAATAATATGACTATTATCGACAATATAATAACAAGGCTTTTTTTGTTTTTGGTTTGAGCAGGTGCTTGGTGCGGCATGGTATATATTATCAGTTGATAGATATACATCATGCTGGAAATCGAAATGCAACAGAGAAGATGGTCTTGTCAACAACTGTCAGCTCTATTACTTAGACTGTGATTCAATGTATGACGTAAAACAAATGAATTGGGCAAATGTCACCAAAGTGTTCAAACTCTGCGATGCACGTAATGGCGAGTTCAAGTATGGGATATTCGGGAATGCAATCACTAAAAAAGTTGTGTCTTCAGACTTTTTTGAGAGATATTTCTACTGTTTGTGGTGGGGATTGCAACAACTTAGGTAATTATTGAGATCGTCGAAGTTAGCCTTATTATGAATTAGTACTCTCCTTTTTGCTTACAAGTTTTAAAATCTGATGGTCGTTTCCTGTTATTATCATATCCTAGTTCTTATGGCCAGAATTTGTCCACGACCATGTTCATGGGAGAAACCACATTTGCTGTTCTCATTGCAATCTTTGGTCTTGTCCTCTTTGCACATCTCATTGGGAATATGCAGGTATGGATTCCTGCATTATAGGATAAGTTTTAGAAGTCTCTGCCTTTTGTTCTTAATGTTTATTTGGTTTTGCCTTTTGTTTGTTAGACATATCTGCAATCTTTGACCGTACGGCTTGAGGAATGGAGGTTGAAGAAGAGAGACACAGAGGAGTGGATGAGACATCGCCAACTTCCTGAAGAATTGAGAAACCGTGTGAGGGGATATGAGCAGTATAAGTGGCTTGCAACAAGGGGAGTCGATGAAGAGATTCTCCTGCAAAGTTTACCCACTGATCTTCGCCGTGATATTCAACGTCACCTATGTTTAGATCTTGTTCGAAGAGTAAGTCTTTCTATTACTTTGTTCATGCAAGAAATGGTTCAACTTCTACTAATTACACCTATGTCAAGCTCTCTAAGTATGGTTTTACTTTGGAGTTTTTGATTTATCGGTTGTAATGAGTGCTAGTTGCGATAACTACTCTCAGAAATGCTTATTTACTGAACTATGCAGGTCCCATTTTTCTCTCAAATGGATGATCAGTTGCTTGATGCGATATGTGAGCGCCTGGTTTCTTCTCTATGTACCGAAGGGACTTACCTTGTACGTGAAGG
>NC_025694.1:4921732-4929677 GCF_000633955.1 Camelina sativa
TTACCTTGTACGTGAAGGTGACTTGATCTCAGAGATGCTCTTCATCATCAGAGGTAGACTCGAGAGTTCCACAACCAATGGAGGCAGAACTGGTTTCTTCAACACGATAATACTAAGACCAGGAGATTTCTGTGGGGAAGAGCTTCTTTCTTGGGCTTTGCTTCCAAAATCAACCTTGAATTTGCCGTCTTCTACAAGAACAGTTAGGGCATTAGTTGAAGTTGAAGCATTCGCTCTTCGAGCTGAAGATTTGAAGTTTGTAGCGAATCAGTTTAGGCGGTTACACAGCAAAAAGCTTCAACATACTTTCAGATTCTACTCTCACCATTGGAGGACTTGGGCTGCTTGCTTCATACAAGCCGCTTGGCGCAGGTACAAGAGAAGAGTTATGGAGAATAATCTTACTGCGATTGAATCAATGGACAATGAAGAAGGAGAAGAAGTAGAAGAAGAAGAAGAGTGTGTTGAGCAGAGTCCTAGAACAAAGATGAACATTGGTGTCATGGTTTTGGCTTCACGTTTTGCAGCTAATACAAGACGTGGTGTTGCAGCTCAGAGAGTTAAGGATGTTGAATTGCCTCGGTTTAAGAAACCCGAAGAGCCTGATTTCTCTGCTGAGCCAGATGATTGACTGATTACCAGAAAAGGAAAGCTGACTTTTTTCCACAGGAGATTTTTATAACAAGAACACTACACACATTAAGTTTCCTGGTGTCCTTAGGAAGACATAAAGAAAGAAACTCAAGACGGGTTTTGGTTTTTGTACACTAAAACATATATTTTGTAATATAAGCTTGGAAAATTAATTTTGTTGTACGGTTAAAGAACTCCTTTCTAAATTCTCTGAATGTAAAGATGAGGAAATAGAAATAGATTATGTGTAACATATCAGGTACACAGTCAGAACTTATGCTAATAGCTCCCCACAAATTTTCATGAACCAACAAGGAAAAAAAAAGGTGTGTGTAAGCCCACTCGTGAAAAGCCAATATGTCGTGGTAAGAAAAATATTAATCTTCTTGAGCATGTTTTGCATATATTAGTATTGACACAACTTTCTTTGAAAAATAATATAAAGAAAGAAAGGCATTAGATCATACATGATGAGTTTGGTCCGTGGGAATGTTTACTTGCTTTCTCTACTGACCGGGATGTCGGATCAAATCATAATCTATAATCTATATTACAAGATTACATACATAATGGGGTTTCCTTTTCGGAATGGCCGGCCACAGGACCGGCTTAATGTAATCATGGATTAAAAGCAGTAGATTTAAAAAGTCTTATTATAAATTATTTGAAAAAAATTCTAGAAATTGCGAACTTAATTTTGAAAAAACATTTGTTTTCAATATTAAGTTATTAACATATAATTAGTATTTCCGACCTGTTATAAATATTTGAAAAGCTAAAACATCTTTAACTGAGATTATGCAGTTTCATTGAAGTTAGTTATTCGACTTCTCATTTCAATTGTTAAAAGTAAGGGTACGTAACCTATATACTATAAAAGTAGACATTCATGCATTATGCATATGTTAAGATGTGCAATAGTAGTTGTACCTTATAGTGTGTAGTTGCTCACTACATAAGTCAAGTTCATGTCCCCTTTACAAAAAGCTAAAATTCAACATTAGGTTTCAATCATGTAAGGTTGAGATCTGCAACCCCTTGGCCCTTTTAGTTATAATTTAATCCACACTTATATTCGTAAATCATTATCTTCACATACTTTTCACGGCTATAATTATAATAGTTAAAGAGAAAAGACTAGAAAAATATATTAAATAAGGAAACAGGTCTTTGAGTAAAGTTGCAGCATTTGCTGCATTATTTTACTTTCCACTTGAAGACTATTCAATTACACTCTCACATTGGTGTTATTATGAGTTTCTTTTTGTCACTTCAAGATCAAGTATTGGCATGGTGTATGATGAATCTTTCTGTGAGATAAATTGAATTTAATTTAATATAGAAGAATTCTTAACTACGTACTGCAGTGTCGACTGCCTTAATCGTTCTTACTTTTCGCTGATGATATACTTAACTAAGAAAAATATTTAACTAATAAGAAAGAACTAAGAAGTGAGGAGACATAATGCAAATCCACCAAAAAAGATAGAGAGAGACCATGAGGTCCAAAATATATAACTAAACAATTGAACGATATAAAGGCATGTTTTGGTTTGTCTTCTCCTTGTTCTAGTGCTTCTCCTTGGCAAAAATCCTTTTTATTTCAAAATAATATTATAGTATATCCCCTTAATTATTTGTTGTCAATAATTAGGTTATGACCTGCTTTATTTCAAACAAATCCACATTTTTTTTCACTCGATAAGTATCGGAGTATTATGTATAAAGTAAGTACCACAAAACTTCAGCCTTATCTTCCCACTCATAGATATTACTATATTGTAAATATCTCAAAAGGAGAAAAGGCAGTTTTGGAGGCTTTGTCTTCAAGTGTCTAGCAGGGAACCGAAGTTATTTGACTTACAAAAGCCAAAAGTATATCACGACTATTGCAGTAAAAAAAAACTGGTTTGAGTAATTCAGAATACATCTAAAAACTTTCAAACAAGTATTATAAGATCTACAAAATATGTACTTGGTGTCGTATATCGACTTTCATCAATTAGATGTACTATACAATAATAGAGACTACAATATTGAATTTGAAATTAGTCTGAATTTACATAGATAAATCCAATATAAAAATTATTTGTACAAGGCATATGGACCATGTGAATTCACTA
This sequence comes from Camelina sativa, assembly GCF_000633955.1. Taxonomy (NCBI): domain Eukaryota; kingdom Viridiplantae; phylum Streptophyta; class Magnoliopsida; order Brassicales; family Brassicaceae; genus Camelina; species Camelina sativa. The sequence continues at coordinate 4,924,489 of NC_025694.1, forward strand.
GGCATGCATGTAGTTGTTAAGTGGTAGATGTAGATATTAATGTCCAAAAGAGAATGTGACTACTCCTTTCATATTAGCTGTTAAATATATTAGCTAGTAGTTCGAGATTACATATGATTAAAATTAGATCTAGCAGTCCTAAATTGAAAATGAAAAGCTATGGCGTCATGTAGTTTTAGATCACTAGACAAAGTGTCATAGTCGTTTCATTGTTATCATACGTTTTTAGTTAGGTTTAAATTTATTATCGGTAGTTGACGACCGGTTTGTAGGTTGAGGCTTTGAATCATTGGTCATAGTAAATGATATAAATTCAAAGTATGACCCCAAGAGCACAAAAGAACAGACCGATCACACTACGTATGGTCCGATCGCATTTGAACTTTTTAACACGTTTTGGTAGTTTTCAACTTTGTTCTGAACTAATCGCGTATTGACCAAGTGATACTCAAAGACGACTTAATTCGAGTGAATCTAAACCAGTTAAGAAAACATTATAAACCTTTTTTGTTATATAGAAGAAAAATCATCATCAATCTTCCAGGTTTTAATATCACTAATCACTACTTTTGGATTTAGCACGAATATTTCCTTTACTCCAGCTTATTTCGAATGAATATTAAACCATTAGCTACAAAAAAAATCCAATAAAAATGTCATACATATATAATTGATATAAAAAAGCTGTGAGTTATTTATTAGTATGATATTGTCGAAGGATATCTTTAATAAATAATTTGGTCCATGGGAGTGGTTGGATTTGCTGCTTTCATTCTAAAAAGGTGAAATAAAGACAAACCACATACTAGCCGAACCCACCTAATAGTTTTTAAAAAAGTGTACAACTTTCTACTGAAATAAATGTCTCCTGAATATTACAAAACTTTATTACAGTAGTATATAGTTTTTTTCATAAAATTCGATATGCTAAGAGACTATATTAATATATTCCACAAAACTCCAAGAAGTAACATACGAAAGAATTATCAAATGTAACCTTGAATTATAAAAAGTTATATATCCACTATGTCCCCAATAAAACCTCTAATTGTTAATTAATTCCAACTCGTATTTTCACCATTTTCATATCTAATTCTACTTTCATATATAACAAAGTCTGTGAGTTAATATTTTTATAACCTTTTTTTACTGTTCAAATATTTTACCGAACTCTTCCTGACCCCGCCAAAAGACGGTTCGGAGACATCATAATATTTACATCTTTACCCTCACCAATTCTCATAATTACGAAACTATCTTTCACCGGAAACACACAAAAAAAAAGAATCAAACGATCACCGTTCTGATACTACTCGGAAGATAGCCTCCGGAGATTCTATCACTCAGATCATCTTCAAGCTCAATCCTGATCACTGAATCTTCCGTAGACGAAACTCGAGATTTCACGGTATTCAAACTCGAACCCATTGCTTCTTCAACCCATTCCTCTAAGCTGATCTTACTTAGCCAAATCGCACCAGCTATTCTCTCTAAAGCGTCGTCTTCGATCTCCACTGTTGTTAATCCATCCACGGGACCGTTAGAGAAACGTTTCTTTAAAGAATCCGCCGTTCTGTTCTTGATCGAATCAAAATCGACCGGTCTAAAGAGTATGGTATCATCTGCTAAAGCCACTAGCTTCTGAACAAGGTTGCCATTATTATCTTCTTGATCGTGCTCGACCGTTACGTCGCTTGACGAATCGAATTCGGCTGCCTCGTTCAAGTCGAAACAAATCTCTTTCCTCTGCTTTGTTTGTTCATTGTCGCTATAAAGCCAGTTCGGTTTTCGTTTTCGGTTTTTGCTGCTGTTGCAACCAGATAGCCTTAACTGCCATCCTTTGCTCACCACCAGAGACTTTAGTCTTGTTTCATCGATAGGAGTAACGTTTTCAGCTGAACCGAACGATGAATTCGCGGTAAGGATTATAATGACGTTCCCTAGACTAACCTCGCGGCCATGCGAATCACTGATTCTCCCTCGTTCCATCGCTAGCTTCACGTTGTTACGTAGCAATACATCCGCTTCATCGATGTCTTCCAAAACAATAACCGCAAAAGGGTTTCTTCTCACCGCTTCCGCGAATCTATCCAACGCTGTTTTACCACGGAGGTTTAAACCATCGTCAGTCCTGGAACAAGAACCGAGGCTGATAGTTATCGGTTGGCTCCCCGAGACAAGATCTGATAACGCATAAGCCATTTTGCTCTTCCCTGTTCTGTCTGGACCTGTAAACATCAACCATATATCACCCTTTGATTTGCCGTTCCCGTGTTTGCATTCCGTGATGGCTACAGCTACCGAAGACGCTGCATCGTTCTGCCACCAAACGCTTTTCGCTAAGCCTTTTAGTAGCTTCTTGAACAAATCGATATCAAACGAATCTCCTAGCTTTCTGAAACACCCTTCTCGGGTCTTCTTCTCAGGTGTGGATAAAACTCTGTTAGCCCGTCCAAGTACCAATTCCGTCCCGACCGGACTCCCCGGTGGAGTAATGTCCGATCTTGAGTTTAGTTTCATCATAGGCAACGTTGAAGAAACGATTCTTTCAGACACAGATTGATTCGAATGTAAACGAGAACACAAGTCGTTCCATTTCTTCTGCAACTCCACAATCTGTTGATCTTTCGTCTACATTAGACAAAAATCAAAATCACATTCTATTTTTTTTTTTTTTGACAATACACATTTTTTTGACAAATCACATTCTATTTCCTTAATAGTAATATCTTGGAAACTAATTTGTCAAAATTACTTACCAGTTTCTTGTCACCATCATCGTTAGCTTTAGCGTTCTGCAACCACTGTGGCAAAACCGACCGGTTATTTCCGGTTAAATCTTTTTCCACCTTAGCTACGTCGTTTTCATAACTCCCCAAACACCGAGAGCAACAGCTCATTTTACTCATCGGAATCTGAAAGCTTCTCGTCGGAGATATTGCCCCAATTGAAATAATGTTATTGCTTAATAACATAGCGTTGTTGTTACTATTATTATTGTTGCTCCCAAGCCTAACCAAAACAAAAACATCAAGAATCAGAATTAAAAATCAAAACTTGAAATTGAATAAAGAAGCGAACCAACCTTGGGAACATCGCCGGAAGAGACGATTTGGCGGCGATGGGCATAGCTTGAAGATCCCAATCATTCTCCATTGATGGATAATAAACTTGGCATCGTAGATAAGTCTCACAAGTAGCTGTACCAATGAAACATAACCTTCCTTTGTATCTCTCCAGAAGCTTTCTCATCTCCGTCACTGCTCCGCCGTTCGCCGCCGGATGTTCCACTAACCATTTCAGATCGCCGAGATCAAGAACAACACCGCCACCACCACCGATCCGAGTCTCTACCAAACCGGAGGTTTCGCCAAACCTCGTCGCTAATTGTGAAACTAACTCTTTCTCTAAACGGATCACCTGAAAGTCACGAAGCGGTCCGTCGGAGAACTCGCCGTTCTCGATCTTCTCGAGAATCTCTTTCACCAGAATATGAGGCTCTGAGTCTCCAACGAGAACCGGGTTACGTTTCCGGGTTCGGATCATAATCTCAATGACCCGTTTCGTTTCATCGGTCCTCTGTACCATCATCATCCCACTTTGCATCCCAACGCCGTGTTGTTGTTGTAACCGGGGATTAAGATAAAGATTCCGGTTAACCGGAGTTGGTACGGAACGATAACCAAACCCAATTGAAGACGGGTTTAAAATCTCGGTTTGTCTCGAGTTAGAAGAAACAGAGTTACCACCAATCAACAACGACTGTTCGATCGCTGATTTAACGGCGGGGCTAGAGAAGCTAGCTTCACGCATGACCCGACTCACACTCGGGTCATCAAGAATCGATATTATAAGCTGCTCGAGCTCAACTTTAACGGCTAAGAGAGGTTGCTGCTGTTGCTCGGGACAACCACGTCGTTGATGAGCTTGAGCGCGTTTCAAAGCGGCGGTTAAAGCGTTAGAAAGAAGCGGTTCTTGCGTTTGCGACGGAGAAGAAGAAGAAGACGACGAAGTAGTGGTTGTTGTTGTAGTTGATGATGTAGTAGGGAGGCGTTCGAGGGCGACGCTGAAACAGAGCTCAAGAGCACGACACTGGAGAGGGTGAGAAGAGTTAGGGTGAGATTTGATACAAGCTTGTCGGAGATAACCAGAGGAAGAAGATAAGAGAGTAGCAGCCACGTGGAGCGGCGTGGTGTGGCCATGGTTACGACGTGTCGCTTCGGCAATCGACTGGTTTAAAACAGTCGCTGCTTCCGGCGTCAGCGTTTGCTGTATTGTAACCAAATCTGCTCTCATCTCCACAGAAACTTTTCTTGACAAGAAAGTTTTAATCTTTATTTTTTTGGGGGTTTCTTTCAGCTTTGTTTATCTTATAAAGAAGAAGAAGAAGGAGAAACCTTTGCATAAAGAACTTTTTGGACCGGCCAAAGAAGATGTCAAAAAACTTTTAAAGGGTCACGAAAAAATGTATAGAGAAGAAAAAGAAAAAAAAAAGTTGTTTTAACACAAAAGATGGCTTTTTACAGGAAAAACAAAAGGCTGATCAACAGAAAGGTAAAAATGGATGCTTTGTTTTGAATTCTTTTTTTTTTTTTGGTTGAAAAAAAAAGAAAAAGGAAAAGGTTTGGATCATTTGGCTTCTTCACAAAGAAGAACTCTCTCATTACCTATTTGAAATTTTATTCGACGCCAAAGTATATATTACAGGGGTTTAAAACTACCAAATTAACCTTTTTTGTATGAGTGTGACAAAATGCCTCAAAGTCATTAACTAGGTTTGAAAACACATAGTCCTAGTCCTATTATTTTCTTAATTAACATCCAGTTACAATTCGTAAAATTTTAGTTGAGATTAAAGTATCATTTTTTTTCTTTTCATCATACACTCAAATTAAAAATACCAAGATATGTCTAAAAAGGTGGGAGTACGACGCTCTGGTTTCAGTGTCAATCTTTCGTAATTCTTTTTTTAACTTTTTTGGTGTAGCTTAACAGATACTAGTATTAGCCGAAAAAAAAAAACAGATACTAGTATTATTCCACTAACTGGATATTGATGTTTACTACTACTACTGCTAAACTAAACGTTATGAAAAAAAAAAAAGAGAATTAAAAATCCAAATCAAATTACTAATTAAATGAAATGAATGTGAAAAAAAAACAAGAAAAAAAAAGGGGGGGGGGGGAAA
>NC_025694.1:4930218-4936227 GCF_000633955.1 Camelina sativa
TAATTTTTTTTGGGGGGGGGGGGTATTTTTGTATTTTTGTATTTTGAATATAAAAAAAAAATCAGACACGCAATCCCTGCAAAAAGAATCGACTCAAAAAGCATTTTTCACCTTTTTCGTATTTTTGCCTTTCTCTCTCTGTCTCTGTCTCTTTTCCGCCGATCTAAAAGGCTCTTTCTTTTAATTTTTTTTTTTTAATTGGAGTTAGATTTTTGGAAATTTTAATTTGAGTCAGATAATCTTGTCAGTATTATAATTTTGAAAAAAATAATTAGGTTTTTATTCTTTATGTTTTATTGAAATAAAATCTGTAGAAGATATAATAATTAAACTTTCAAGTTTTTTTGTTCTTTCTTATTCATGCTTATAAAAGTTGATAGAATTAGATTACAAGTTTTGTAGTGACTGATTGCTTCAGACTATTATAGCTTCTGTCTTTTAAATGTATCATAGATCATGTGCCAGTCTTCTTGCTTTTAGATTCGGAAACTGAAAATACAAATCCAAAGTGTCACTATCCATTTGTAACCAACATACACTTTTCTAATCAGGAAAACGAGAATAAGTATTTTTATTTTACGGACCAAAATAAGTGTAACAAATTTGATACTATAGCATAAACTTGAATTATATACCAAATCATAATAACCAACTGCCGCACGACAACTTGATAATCCTTTTGGAACAAGGAAAGATAAATTACAAAGATTATTGAATTCTTTTTTTTTTTTTTTGATCTTGTTACCAACTCACCTTGTACCATTATTTAGATAGAAGAATAATTAATGCAGAGACAAGAATGGTAAGGTCATCACATGTGCCGATGTGCTAAGCCGACCCAATAAATTCCGAGACCTATTTAGTACCCCTACTCAAATCTTTTTGTGCTAAAATCACTCTTACTTCTTTCTACACCAAACATATTGTCTTTATTTCATTTGTTACCCTTCTCATCTCATCATTGTATTATCCCTACGAAACTTAATGAATACTCTAATACTTGTACAAGATTCAAATATTCAGAAACCAATAATGCCATAGACCACAAATACACACATGGGAAATAAAATACTACATATATTCATGCTTCATACAACGTTATACGTGTCTTTTACTTTCTTATTGATTTACTATGATATACATCTAATTATATGCTAATAACTAAATCCATAAACAACTAATGTAAGGAGGTGATCAACAGGATTTCGGATTACAAAAATCTAGGATTTGTGACACTTCACAACTTTCAAACATGGAGGAGAAACAAGTCCTTGCAAGTATTTGAATCAAGTTACTTTTCCATGCGATTTACCATCGTCATGAAATATTGTAGTCGTTGTATAAATCAAATTTAGCTTTACAAATGTCGTAATCATTTTTTTATAGAAAGAAGAAAAGGTAGAAAGATAAAATAATTGGGGAAAGAGTAACGCACGCTTTGCCTTTAGGGTTACGCGTTTATCGAGTTCTTCACTCACTTTTTAACCAACTCCTTTGCAGCCTTTTTACACCAAACTTTTCTCTGTTATACTCCTCTCTTGTCCAGTTCCACACCTCTTCTTTCCAACTTTCGAATAATCTCTTTTAATTATTACTACTATTACCCGTAGCCATGATTTAAAAAATATTTAGGAATCCTGCAATTAAAAATAGTTATTATTTCAAATGAAACATTGTCACTAATCTTACTATTCATTTAGCGTTGTTCACTTGCAACGTATATATATATATATCCGATCATATACAAACATTTGATTATCTTAAGACATATACAAACATTTGATTATCTTAAGACATATACAAACATTTGATTATCTTAAGACATATACAAACATTTGATTATCTGAACAGCTATATGAATAAGACATATCTTCTAATTTGTGTTCTCCAAACGCTTGGCGAACACAAATTAGAAGAACACAAATAAGACATCATATTTAGCCATATTATCCAATCTAAAGAACATTTTCTATTCATATTAGAGGGTCATATAGCCTCGATAAGCCAAAGTCGCTCAAACCCTAATCTTTGATCAAGATCAAGCCAAATATCTCACCCTTGCTCTTAAAGACTGATGAGTAGATCTTTGAAGAGACAACGCTTCCGCAACTTGAACTTAATACTATTAAAACCATCACACATGAATTTTTATTTTTCATGTACATGAAACATAGTATAAACTATAAAGATTAACTCAACCAACCCGCTAAATAGCATAATGTAAACGGATGCGGACTTTATGAATAATCGTCTTCGTAATCAGAATTGGACTATTTTCGAGTTGACCAATTGTTCTGGTTTACATTGCAAACCGAATAAAATGTACTTGTCTACGATCGGGTCTTTGGGTTCTCGGATCCAAAATAATGGTCTCCGAGACAACGGAAATTGTCGTGTAGCGATAGAACAAAAATAATAAAGCTGACGCCAAGAAGAGAATAGTTTTATTGTGGAGAAAAAAAGTGCTTGTTTGAAAAGAAGTTAAAGAGTTTCAGCTTTCTGCATTTATTACAACTTCACGTACAACTCTTGTCGACCTTCTGTGTCTTTTGATGCCTATCTCCATTTTGCCCTTAATCTCTCTGTCCTTCGATAAGTAGAAAAGTTAGCACACAAAAGTCATACAATACTAGTGTTTTTCCTAATATTCGAATTTAATGATACTAATCAAAAAACAAAATATTGTAGTGTGCAGAAAAAAAAACAGGTTAGTTTCTATAGTGATCAAAGGAAATCTGATTTTCTTGGATTTTTTATTTATTTTATTTTAACAAACAAGTTTGTAACATTTGCTAGAAAATATAACACTTTCTTTTCTAATTTCGTTAAATCTTTGAATGTTCGAGTTTTGTGTTTCCTTCCAAATTTTTCTAGTAATTTTTTTTCCACCATAATATTGTAGGCCAATAAAAGATGAGAGGTACCGACTAGTTGTGCAATCAATGCATTCATCATTACAAAAGTTGAATTCTCTTTGACGCGTTTAGGGACTCCCCAAAAAGGTCTACCTTTTCCATTTTAAAGGAGCACAAAATTTAAATGCGATTTCTTTTTCCATAAGGTACTTGATCATGGGCAGATGAAAAAGCCTTCGTCAAAGGCTACTTATTAAACATATAGAGACTATCATATATACATACAGCGCCATTTAGTTTTTTCACTTGTCCAAAGTCTTTTTTCTGATTCATAATTCAAGAAAAAAAAATGAAACATCCTAGCGCTATAACATTGGAACACAAAAATTTCAGCAAGTTAGTTTTTATTCATAATGTTTTATTTTTGTGTAACGTTTTGATTTATATTTCACCAAATTCTATCATATGTTCTGTTGTTTAGTACTATAATGCCACATCATGATTGAGCTTGTGGGTATTGATTTCATGCGATTACCTCTTAAAGCCAAATAGTGCAATCCATTTAGTGTAAAATTATACTTACTACCAAATAGTATAAGATTTATCGACCATCGAAAACATTGATTCCACTGAATCTTTTTATTGTTCAGCTATTTAGACATTTTGGAGAGTCCATTAGAACACCTAACAAAACAAAGTCCCCACATTAGCATCACTGTTTTAAACCCCATTGTTCTTCCACTATGGTGACAAACAATACTTATATTTTTCCGACAACACTTTTTTTTATATGAACATGAACTGGAATTTCATCTTTATTACTACAATAAGCGATGGAATGCTAACGTTTTAATAAGAGGTGTTGTACTGAAAAAAAAAACAAGATACTTGAGCAATTGGCCTCAAATGAAAACTAAACCATAAGTTGACGTAAAAAAAAAAAAACCATGATCATATTTCATATAGACAGGGCCTCTCCATGTAGAAAAATATTTGATGCTCCAATGATCAGAGGCGAATTAAAGAAGGATTTATTCAAAAGTTGAACTAATTTGTCATTAAGCTACGAAACCTATTCTTAAATCTCAACTAAACCCATTAAGTTCATTATTGGTAGGGCCGAATCACATCGATGGCTCGCTTTTCTTTCTTGTATAATAAATACAAATTCTTAGGTGTACTTTAGGTGATTCAAGTGTCACATGATGCCATACTTATTTCTTTCAAAACATCCTTAATTACAGTAATTTTATTTATTTATCCATTTTCTAATGATATGCAGTCAGACTAATCTTTGAAATTACGTAACTTCAACAACATATGCAAAACTTGGATGTATGTGCATCCATGAGTAATTAAAATATCAGCATCGTCCGAATTCATGACTCGAGTTGTTATACACAAACCACGCTAAATTAGACCCAAAAGTCAGTCTATCGATTAAATATTAATTTGATTTAGGCAATTGTAATTTAATCGATATAAATATAATAGTTTAGTTCTAAGTAATATAATCCGGATCAAATAAAAATCCCACGCCAACTTTTTGGTCCATTATTGTCTATATTTTATAGATTCCAGTAGTCGAACCTCAGTGTCAAAGGAACTAAGGAAGAAGGCTAAGCAGCCCAAACCAACTCACTTAAGCATTTTAAAAATCTAGCGGTGAAGCTAATATATATATATATATATATATATGTAGCTGAAGCCTCAAACCCGCATTACCCTTGTTTGGAACATTTGGGTTCATATCATCATATGCCAATGCCGACAGATTTCGTTCCGCTACTTCCAAATGCACGAGTCGATGTGGATTATAGCATGACGTGTAGTACTTTTTTTTTTAGTCCTTGCAATTTAAATTCTTCAAGATGAAGAAATTTAACAATTTTGATTCCGTTCAGAAATAAGGAGTTGAAAATTGAAATATTTAGAATTTGTTTCTTCAACTCGTAAAATCCTTTCTTGGACGCGGTTTCGCGACTTTGACGTTCAGATAATGTGAATGTATGGTACATGTCCACCATCTTCCCCTCTTACGTTGACGGTCGACAACTTTTTGCAAGTCGTCCAATTTCCATTTCTGTCATATACATATTTTTTCCCACCTCAACCTATTTATATCTTCACTATATGCTAATCTACTCAATTTAATTAATTTCCATTGATGAAAGATCCAATTTGAAATTAATATGAAAGCGACCAAATTTTATTTATGATTAGAAAAGGATGCCTAACCAATAACAAATTAACAATAATGAATTTCATTAGCATTTGGATGTATTAAAAAAATCCTGGAAATAGTTATGTTGGTCCATATAAAAACTAACTTATGTATGAGAATTAGTAAACAGGAATTGAAGTTTTGTCCTTTTTTATTTACACCTATTAATTTAGACCATAAAACCATTAACCAATATGCTGTAATGGGCTTTTGAAAAATAAGATAACAGTTGTATGGATCCTAAAATTCAACACTTCGGCTCATACGTGAGTGGACTCCTACTAAACCAATAGAGAAAATCAAGAACCGCACCGGTTTGATTCCAATTAAAATATAAATTTCGTTATATGTAAATTTAGTAAACTAGAGAGTCCGTAGAAGACAACACAAAAGGAGCGAAAACACACAATTTAGGATCAAACCGGTGAAATTTAGCCGCATAATTTAAGCATATATGTTTATAAACTCTTTAAGGTCAAAGTCTCTTGACTTGACTCAAATAACAACACACAGTTACACTTCATGGCACCCTCCATTACTGTATTAATATACTTGCTTTTACTCAGTTGCTAGTAAGAATGACACGCCATCGACAAGTTACTCTTTGTTTCCATCAAATCAAAGCCAAGAAAAGTTTTAAAGAAGCCGGGTAGGTGACACGAGGAAATAAATGTCGTCGAAATAATGTACTGCATATGTAACTTTGTTATCCACATTATAATGTATGACTCTAGTCTCTACTCTCTAGCAAATGAAAGAAAATTCAAATAAATGGTTATGTAACTCAACGGTATGCAATAAATATATAAATGCGTATCTCCTAACCAGAAAAGAAAATGAATATTTTGGACAGCTTCACGATCTAACACACACACACACCAAGTAGGGCAATAATCATAAATATGCCCATATGTCATACTGGCATAGTCC
>NC_025694.1:4936943-4973117 GCF_000633955.1 Camelina sativa
AAAAAAAAAAAAAAAAAAAAAAAACTTAAAGGTAAGAAATAAGTTTGTTCCTTGTTAGTCGCCTTGAAAAATGGTCACAAGAAAAATCAAAGACTTAATAGTGGTAGTTCTGTAAATTCAGGGTGCTAAAAAGGGTATTTTTGTTTTAATAAAAAGAAACAATATTTGTTCGGGGAAATCTAGACACGTTTAAATACGAACATCGAAGTACACCAGTTTTGATTTGCTCTGTCTTCGAAAAGTAATCTTTATAGTAAAAAAATGACACAAAACCAAACTGTCATATGACATTATTGAATTAGTCTATTTGTTTTGTCTTCACAATTTTTGTTTTTGGTTTTCAAAAAATTGTTTCTTCGAAGGATTTGATAATGGAGGAGACACCGAGATCAGTCGGAGAAGCGTCGACGACTAATTTTGTGCCGGCGGAGACACGACCGTCGGCGAAGAAAGATGCGGTGACGATGAAAGGTTGCGGTTTTGCTAACCTTGCGTGGGTTGGTGTAGATAGAGAGGAGCTTCGAGGGAGGTTAGCTATGCCTGAGTATCTCCGTCTAGCTATGAGAGATTGTATCAAGCGGAAAGATTCAACGGCGGTTCCTGATCATTTGCTGCTACTTCCTGGCGGCGCTGTTGCGGAGATGGCTCCTCACGCTCCAATGGTTGTGTTCATTAACCCGAAAAGTGGAGGTCGTCATGGTCCTGTTCTTAAACAGAGGCTTCAACAGTTGATGACCGACGAACAGGTCAATGAGCTCATTTTACTTAACTAATTTTGCTGAGCTCAGATTTTTGTGGGATTCTTATTTGAAGAGGATCTTAAAAAATCTGGAATTAGGTTTAAAGACTGTTGGATTCACTCTGATCTGAGAGCTACCACATTCTTATTGTTCTGACATGATCAAGCTTTCTGTTTTTCTCTCTCATTCTGTTTTGAAGGAGTTATAAACTGTTTTAGTCCTGTTGATTAGTTGATGTACTTGCTAGTGAAGGTTAGAACTTTTGTTGTCTCATACAATAGTGGAAACTTTAAATCTTGGATTTTTTATAAGCAAATCTATGTTGTTATTTGAAGTGTGACATAGTTTGGAGTTTTGTGAAGTTATTTTTGGTGTGTCTTTTTGGTACTTGGTACTTAGTTTGTTAGCTCATGTTGGATTTGTAATTACAGGTATTTGATCTCACAGAAGTGAAGCCTCATGAATTTGTACGGTATGGTTTGGCATGCTTGGAGACATTGGCAGCCAAAGGAGATGAGTGTGCAAGAGAATGCAGAGAAAAGATGCGGATCATGGTGAGTATATACTTCCACATCATGAATGCTTTACGTTTAGCAATTAGGATTAAATTTGTTAAGTTAGCGGCAATGGTGATGATGATGATAGGTAGCAGGTGGTGATGGTACTGTTGGTTGGGTTCTTGGATGTCTTGGTGAGCTTCACAATGACGGTAAATCACATATTCCTCCCGTTGGAGTTATCCCTCTTGGTACAGGAAATGACCTCTCCAGGAGTTTTAGTTGGGGTGGTTCATTCCCTTTTGCTTGGAGATCTGCTATGAAAAGAACATTACATCGAGCAACTTTGGGTACCGTTTCTGGATTAGATAGCTGGAAGATTGTTGTGTCAATGCCATCTGGAGAAGTCGTTGATCCTCCTTATTCTTTGAAGCCTACAACAGAGGAAACTGCACTTGATCAGGCTTTGGATGCTGACAGAGATATACCTCCTAAAGCAAAGTCCTATGAAGGAGTGTTCTACAACTACTTTAGCATAGGTTTGTACTAATAAACCAACTTTATCTTTCCAAATGCTTAACAAGTTTCTACATATTAGTAGTCTTTTTGTGGTAATTTCTTGTTTTTTTCTCGTGTTGGCAAGGTATGGATGCTCAAGTTGCATATGGATTCCACCATCTTCGCAATGAGAAACCATACCTAGCTCAAGGCCCTGTTACAAATAAGGTTGTTATAGATCAGAATCTTCATCATTCTTGTCTATGTTGCACACTAATTAGCTGTTTTGTTTTTTTCGGTTTGTAATGATATTATGAATCACACTAGTTTCGGTTTTGCAGCTTATTTATTCAAGTTACAGTTGCACTCAGGGTTGGTTTTGCACGCCTTGTGTCAGCGATCCTAGTTTAAGGTTAGAGCATTTCCATTTTCCAGTGAAGAGAGTAAAAGCCTTTTTGTTTCCATCTTCTACTAAAACTCCTCTCCCTTAAGTTGACATGTTGTGGTAAGATGAATTTGCAGGGGACTTAGAAACATTATGAAAATACACATTAAAAAAGCAAATTGCTCCGAATGGGAAGAGATCCATGTTCCTAAAAGGTAATTTATAAACTAATCTTTATCATTGGTTAAAAAATAAAAACTAAAAATATGGCTTCACTTACCAGTTACTATATTGGAATGAATACAACCTCGCTATATAAGGAAATGCTATCTATTCATTTACGATCATATAGCGTACATATCTCTAATTGATATCGTTATTGTAATTAGGCATTTAAGTCTATAGCTTCTTCACCAAGTCTAGGTCTGTATATATCTTTGCCTTTGTGGCTTGTTAATAACAAAAGAAAACATTCAGTCTCTTTCTGTTCATGGTATCAGAGCCATCACGGCAAAACAAAAATGAGTGAACAAGTTGAGAACAGTGAGAATGTGAGAAACGAGTCAGGGGCTGATGTCGGAAAAACTAACTCGACATATCAGTTGTCTGCAACTGAAAATCCCGGCGGAATCATTGCTCAGGTGCAATTAACCGGTGAAAATTTTGATGAATGGGCGCAAGCAATCAGATCTACTTTGCGTGTGAAGAAAAAGTTTGGATATGTCGATGGGACTGTGGAGAAGCCAAAGGAGGACGCACCGGAGTATGAGGATTGGATGTCCGTCAACTCCATGGTGGCTTTATGGATTCTCAACACCATCGAACCAAAGGTGCGTAGGACACTTGGTAACAAAGACAACCCGAAGGATCTATGGCAAGAGATCAAAGATCGCTTTTCTGAAGGCAATGGGCCAAGAATTCAAGAGATCAAGGCTGAGTTAGCAAACTGTCGTCAACAAGGGATTAACCTTATTGATTACTTTGGAAAATTACAGATCCTATGGGAGGATCTGTTGAACTATGATCAGTTCCCGACGTGTCAATGCAGTGGATGTACCTGCGACTTGCGTCTTCAGTTGGAGAAGAAAAGAGAGGATGATAAGGTGCATCAGTTTCTTCTTGGTCTTAACGATGAGGTTTATGGTGGTCTCCGCACAACAATCATCAGCAGCGAGCCACTCCCAAACCTGAATCAAGTTTATTCCAAGGTGAAAGCAGTGGAACGTGTACGTACGGTGATGAGGAATCGAGAGGAGCAAGGCACGCAAGCTGCAGTACAACTCGCAAAACCTTTTGAAGCACCAGAAGATAAAAGCAAGCTTCTCTACTCTCATTGCAAACGACGTGGCCATACCAAGGAGTCATGTTTTCAATTGGTTGGTTATCCACAATGGTGGGGTGAGAGAGGAGGCAAATCAGTTCGTGGCCGTGGATCTGGGGGAGTTGCAAGAGCTAATGCAACGCAGGTCTTAGGATCTGAAGATCACAACGCCGAAGCTTCAAGGAGTGGTTTCACTGGTCTCAATAATGATCAGTGGAAGACATTGATGCAGCTCCTCGAAAACCAGAACAAGGGGCCATCGAATCGACTAAGTGGTAAGCCTAATTCTCTTGACTGGGTTCTTGATACTGGCGCTTCTAATCATATGACAAGTAGTTCTGCCTTTCTTAGTGATATAACAACAATCCTATCCTGTCAAATTGGTCTTCCAGATGGTCATACGACTACAACAGACAAGAAAGGGATAGTTTGTTTCAATGATAATTTCTCATTGCAGAATGTATTGTTGGTTCCTCAGTTGCGTTGTAATCTGATCTCTGTTTCACAACTCGTAAAGGACTACGAATGTGTGATGCAAGTTGCTAACATCGGGTGTGTGTTACAGGACCGTACAACGAGGGCGTTGATTGGCGCAGGTGAATTACGAGGAGGTCTCTTCCGACGCATAGGAATTTTTTCTGCTTTTCGCATGAATAACAATGGAGCCGAAGATATTTGGCACTAGAGGCTTGGCCATCCGTCAAATGGCGTATATGATTTGCTTCCAGTTCTTAGTAAACGAGTTTCTGATTTTTCATCTTGTGATGTATGTTTGCGAGCTAAACAAACTCGCGATACGTTTCATTCAAGTATTAATAAAGCATCGAGGATATTTGAATTAGTACACTTGGATGTATGGGGACCCTATCACACCTCTAGTACCTGCAACTCCAACTACTTTCTAACCATTGATGATGATTTTTCACGCGGGACTTGGGTATATTTGCTCCACGACAAAGCTCAAGTCAAGAATATATTTTCCCGCTTTATGAAACTTGTTTCTCGCGAGTTTGATAAGCAAGTTCAATTTTTCCGAAGTGACAACGACACTGAATTTGTGTGTATGTGTGACATGTTTGCTGAACACGGTATCATTCATCAAACGTCATGTGTCGGTACACCACAACAAAACGGGAGAGCAGAGAGGAAGCACCGTCACTTATTAAACGTTGCTCGAGCTCTGCTTTTTCAATCCAATCTACCTGTGAAATTTTGAGGCGAGAGCATTTTAACTGCTGGTTATGTCATCAATCGCACGCCCTCTGCGCTACTCCAAGGAAAAACCCCTTATGAACTGCTTTACGGTGTTGCTCCGGAGTATGATAATCTCAAGGTCTTTGGTTGTTTAGCCTATGCTCACAATCAACAGCGGGGTGGTGACAAATTCACCTCTAGAAGTAAGAAATGCATTTTTGTTGGATATCCATTTGGCAAGAAAGGTTGGACTCTATTTGATCTCAAGACTGAGCAAATTTTTGTCTCTCGTGATGTAGTATTTGTTGAGGGTGTGTTTCCGTCTTATGATCTGTCTCACGGTGCTTCTCAAGTTGATGTCAACTTAGATGGTGATTGGCTTCCTGATGAATCCCCATCATCTCCTACTATTGGTGACTCAAGTCTCGTTCCGGATGTTGATGTACCTAGTGACGGCATTGTTCACTCTCCATCATCATCTGGGTCTCTTGATCCAACACCATAAAATGAGCCAGAAAACTCTATTAGTCATGGGCCTGAGCCCAACCCAGCAGACACATCATCGTCTTCTTCTTCCGCTGATACTCATCACACGGTTGAGCCCGACGATTCCAACGACAGAGAGGGCTCCTCCGACGATGAACCTGCACCTGTTGAAGCACTGGGTCGTGGACAGCGAGCAAAGCAACCTTCGATTAAGCTGAAGGATTTTGTGCTCCGTACGGTGACTGCTGGTCCGATTTTGCCGGAACCCACCTGTCCTTTCCCAATTTCGGACATTCTGACCTCTGAGGAATTCTCTCCATAGCACCGCGCTTTTCTCATGTCCCTTACTCACAGCACCGAACCCACCACTTTACGAAATGCGATGACTGACACGCGATGGACTGCGGCCATGGGGTCCGAAATTGATGCTCATGGCATTAATCACGCATGGGACATCACTGAATTACCGAAAGGTAAGAAAGCTTTAGGATGCAAATGGGTATACCGAATCAAATATCTTGCCGACGGCACCATTGAGCGCTATAAAGCGCGTTTAGTAGTTCTTGGCAACAACCAAAAGGAGGGTGTCGATTATTCAGAAACCTTCGCCCATGTGGTCAAGATGACTACCATTCGAACCACACTCAAGGTTGCTGCTGCTCGAAATTGGTCCTTACATCAAATGGATGTACATAACGCATTCTTACATGGCGATTTGAATGAGGAAATTTATATGAAACTGCCTCCAGGTTTTCATCCTGAGAATGGTGAACGCAACCTTGTTTGTCGCCTTCGGAAATCTCTTTATGGCCTTCGACAGGCGCCTCGATGCTGGTTCGAGAAACTGCAGACATCATTACTTCGGTATGGTTTCAAACAATCTTATCGAGATTACTCGTTATTCACATTACAATGAGGTGCTATTCAGCTTTATGTTTTGGTTTATGTGGATGACTTAGTCATTACGGGAAGCTGCTTAGACTCAATTTCAGAGTTCAAAGAGTATTTGAGTACTTGTTTTCACATGAAAGATCTCGGGGCTCTCAAATATTTTTTGGGTATAGAGGTCACAAGGAGAACCGATGGGATTTTCCTTAACCAAAGGAATTATGCACTCGATATTCTCCAAGAAATTGGTCTTCTCAACTGTCAACCTGAAACGTTCCCCATGGAACAGCAACACAGTCTTGGTCGCGTCAACAGCCCTCTGTTAGCTGAACCCGCGCTGTATCGCCGCCTGGTTGGACGCCTGATCTACCTTCTTGCCACAAGACCAGATCTGACGTACTCAGTTCACATCTTGTCTCAGTTTATGCAACGACCAACACATGCTCATTGGGATGCTGCTCTTCGCGTGGTACACTACCTACAAGGTTCCCCTGGCCAAGGTATTCTTTTAAGTTCAGATAATGACCTGCAGCTCACTGGTTGGTGTGATGCAGACTGGGCGGGTTGTCCTGTTAATCGCCGCTCACTCACTGGCTGGTTTGTCTCCCTTGGCAACTCGCCCTTATCTTGGAGATCAAAGAAACAGAATGTTGTCTCCATGTCCTCAGCGGAAGCAGAGTATCGCAATATGTCTTTAACACTTCGTGAGCTCAAATGGTTAAAAGGTTTGTTAGAAGATTTAGGCGTCCAGCAAGCCCAACCGATTGATCTGCATTGCGACAGTCAAGCAGCAATTCATATAGCTGCAAATCCAGTCTTCCATGAGCGTACGAAGCATGTCGAACTCGACTGTCACAACGTGCGTGACGCAGCTAAAGCTCGACTCATTCGACTTCATTTTGTTCGTTCGGCGTCTCAGCTTGCGGATGTTTTCACCAAAGCCTTAGGACGTCGGGATTTCGAAGGTCTCATTGGCAAGTTGGGCCTTCACGATCCTCAGTCTCCAACTTGAGGGAGGGTATTGGAATGAATACAACCTCGCTATATAAGGAAATGCTATCTATTCATTTACGATCATATAGCTGTAAATATCTCTAATTGATATCGTTATTGTAATTAGGCATTTAAGTCTATAGCTTCTTCATCAAGTCTAGGTATGTATATATCTTTGCCTTTGTGGCTTGTTAATAACAAAAGAAAACATTCTGTCTCTTTCTGTTCATACTATCTCTGTGGTTTGGTATTGTATAGCGTGAGATCTATTGTGGTATTGAATCTTTACAACTACGGAAGTGGAAGACATCCATGGGGTAATCTCAGACCAAAATATTTAGAGAAGGTAATGTTTTATCTATAACACTAACCTTTAGGTATATATTGCTTTCTCTACAAGCTTTAACAAGATTGGTTTTTATAAACAGAGAGGATTTGTGGAGGCGCATTGTGACGACGGGCTGATAGAGATATTTGGTTTAAAGCAAGGTTGGCATGCTTCATTTGTAATGGCTGAATTCATCTCAGCTAAGCACATTGCTCAGGTATTTAAGAAAAAACACTCAACAACAGCTTCTCTAAATTAACCGGTGCAACCTCGGTTTTGTTTGATCTTCTATTGTTGTTTAGGCGGCTGCGATTAGATTTGAACTAAGAGGAGGTGATTGGAAAAATGCCTTCTTGCAAATGGATGGTGAGCCATGGAAGCAACCGATGAAGAGTGATTATTCGACTTTCGTTGAGATCAAAAAGGTTCCTTTTCAATCGTTAATGATCAACGGCGAATGATCGATGAAAACTCATTTCTATTTTTATGTAAAAGAGAAAAAAAAGAAGCATATGATTCTTTTTAGTATTTCTTGGTCGATCAATTAGTTAAAAATAGTGATCCTTTGTTCAGCTTTATGCTGCTGTTCTTGTTGTTGTGTTATTATGTGCTAGTGAAGCATTTAACTTTTTGTATTTATGTATTGAAAAAAGAGAGAATTTATGATAACGTTTCAGCATTTCTTCTTTATATATACAATTAAGATTCAAAGGATTTATTTGAATGAAAATTTATTGTCTTTGAAATCTTGTGAAATTTTCAGGCAGATACTATAGGGTCAAAATAGTTAAATTAAAAATTTAATTGGGGGGGGGAAATTGAAACAAGTGTGAAGATTTCAAGGGTTAAGAAGCTAAATATATCAAAGTTGAAAAGTGAGAACTTTTTCGCCCTTTCTTCTCTCGGTAGGAAGAGAAAAAAAAATCAGATTTTGCAAAAACAAAATTTAGGGTTTAAGAAATCTTTCTTGAGTGAGTTTCGAGCTTCTTCCGAAGAACAGTTCCAACTTCAGCAGCCATGGCGAGCACCAAAGTTCAGAGGATTATGACTCAACCTATTGTAAACTTCCTCGATTTTGATACTCTTTTTGTTTGTGTTCTCCTCTCTAAATCTCGCTCTGTTTAGATTACTAACTCTTTTACTTTTTTGATTTCAGAATCTGATCTTCAGGTTTCTCCAAAGTGTAAGTGTTTATACGATTACTCTGATTAGTTTTTTTTGTTTGTTTGTGAACCATCGATATGTTGTTACTTATAGAGTCTGGTTTGCTTATAATGCAGAAAGCTCGGATTCAGATTTGGCTTTTCGAGCAAAAAGATTTGAGGATTGAGGGACGTATTACTGTAAGTCTTAATATCCTGTTTCGGGCATAGCTTAAAAATTGAAGCTTTTGGCTTTGTTGATAGAGTTTTTTTTTTTTTTTTTTGTGTGTGTGCAAAAGTTGATAGTCTAAAACTATTCAATTTGACATGCTTGTGTTAACCTGAGAGGAAGAGATTGAATACGTTATCACTAATGTGATATTTTCTCTGAGGTAGACTTATTATGTGATAGGTAACATTTGGAATTTGTCGTAATGTTAATTCTGCTTTTGGTTCGAACTTTGATTGGTACCACTGATTTAGTTACACCATGGAGCTAGATTGTATATACATTGTCTGATATTAGTAAGAGAGCCATTATTGAAAGCAATTAGTTCGATTCGTTGGGTTGGTGTGTATCATATATATCTAAGACTGTGTTTGTATTGACCATATTGCTGTTAAGATGATAACAGAGATGGTTAAGATTTATCAATGTTATGTCTTTGGTCTATCTTTTGTTTTTAATCACACAGTTGTTTAGTTTTGACTTTGACTGTTTCATTGTTTCGTTATTTTTAACTTTCCCGTTGTGCAGGGTTTTGATGAGTACATGAATTTGGTGCTGGATGAAGCTGAGGAAGTAAGCATCAAGAAGAAGACTAGAAAACCACTTGGTGAGTTGATTGTGTGACTCTTTGAACCCGTTCTTCTACAAGATTTCCGGTTCACATTTCTTACATTGTTTTCGTAATGCTAACTTGCACAAAATATTGTATTTCAGGAAGGATTTTGCTTAAAGGAGACAACATAACTCTGATGATGAACGCGTAAGTATCATTATCCTCTCATTTGTTTCCCACTCCCTCCAATTCTCAATTCTGCTCTCCCTGGATGTAAAGATATGTAACTCAATCAATCTTATATCTTATTACAGCGGGAAGTGATGTCTGTTGCAATGGAGGAATGATCTAACTATATCGGATGGTTTAAGAGTTCTTGTTTCCTCTCTTGTTTCCTTTGGGAATTGTTGTCTTTTTGCTTACTGTCAAATTGAAAAAATTCACTTGCAAAACCTTTCATAAGAAAAAAAAAGTTTCTTACATAGAAAACTCAAATCCAAGACCAAGAATATCGTAGTGTTAACAAATGTCTAATATACTTGTTTAGATCATAAGCTAATTTGCGGTCCAAAATCTGATAGTTATATAATATGTTAAGTCTTTATTAGCCAAAAGAATTGACCCTCGCATCAACCACACATAAGAAAATGTCGGACAACATGCGTTATGTTGTTTTACCGATCTCTCGTTAAACTTGGAACCAATAAAAAAATAACATTGTATACAAAAAGGAAGAGTTAAAACGCAAGAACAGCCTCTTTACGCATGAGTTTTTGACATATACAAATGGATCAAACTCAATAAGGCTTCCTACCAAGAAAATTCCCCGGGGGATCGTAATTGCAAGCCAAGAACACGCCTCCACCGCCATTGCAGATCACGTGGGCGCAGCCAATCCTTTGTGTGTTCTTCCATACAATTTGTGTGTAATGGCCACACATCTCGGCGTTGCAAGAGTTAGACCTATAGTTATAGCTCCTTGCTTCAGACAACCATCCATAAGAGGCTTGAGCCGGGCTCCAACTCTTGCCTGAACCCCAAAAGAGATTCTCACCATAGGGTCCGTTGGAATGGATCAAGGCGCAGTCCCGGCGTCTCTGGTTAGCCCACCATTGCGCGTAACGTGCCAATTTAGCGTCCCATTTTAGCGGTTTGAGCCTTAAACGAGCTCTTACTGCGTTTTGTGGACCCATGAACTGTTGTTGGTAGGTTGCGCAATGACAACATGTTACAAGTAGTATGAGAGTCGTGATTACAACCGAAACACCACTAATGTGTTTTGGAGGAGCCATCTCGGGTGAGGCTTGAGTAAAAATGATCTTTGCTTTGGTTTGGTTTTATATAAGCTTGAAATCGTTAAGAGAATTTTGTTTGTACGATTTTTAAAATATTATAAGGGGGAAAGTGTCAACTCTATGATTAAGTGGTGTACATGTTCGATTATGATAGCCACATTTGAATTTGTTTTGAATTCTTAGATTTTGTGAATAATTAAGCATGTATTATAGTATTTTTTTTATGTGTTTAATGTTATAGTTTATGCATAGTAGGTATATTAATATTATAGATTGGCCACCCCAAAAAAGTCTTGGGGTAAGAAGATTTACAATAAAGAACTTTTCGTTAACAATAATATAATAGCACTCTTTAATCTAAGATAATAAGTGTATTTTTTTTGGAACTAAGTCAGCCAGCAGTAGTTGGATATTGATGTTTCATCTTCTTTATTATCTACCTTTGACATTATTGAACCAAATTTAACTTTTTTGAAAGAATAAAGTCTAAGTAAAACCACATATAGCATGACATTATGTAGCATTTTATGCAGAGAAAGTCAAGAAAGGCTATCCAAGCCAGTTATTATTATTGTAAAAGTAGCAAAAGAGAGGTAAATGTTGCAGAGAACTTTACAGTTTTTTTGTTGATCAGGACACTATGCAAGAGCTTCGGCGATGATGGAACGGTGAG
Source organism: Camelina sativa (assembly GCF_000633955.1). Taxonomy (NCBI): domain Eukaryota; kingdom Viridiplantae; phylum Streptophyta; class Magnoliopsida; order Brassicales; family Brassicaceae; genus Camelina; species Camelina sativa. Next base: position 4,948,166 of record NC_025694.1, read on the forward strand.
ACAATTGCTGTTCGTAGAGGTCACGGAAAATACGGTATTTGGCGTCGTGATACTTCTTAATCTTAGGGTCTGATGGATGAACCACCTGAAATTCATCACAAGTGGTTAACATAACCAACATGATTGATGTAGAAATAACATCATGAGCAATGAAGTTAGAAAAGCATATTACTTGTCCAGCTGCGTTAAGAACTTTCATGGCATCATGGAGACTAGGATAGTTCTTGCAAGCAACTGCTCCAAGAATTGCTGCTCCTAAGAGAACAGACTCGCTTTCTCGTGGAAGAATAATTGGACAACCTGCGAATAGATCGATCCAGTAAGATTACTCTTCGTCCTGGATTTTTTACTGATTAGAAATATAGAAGAGGAATAATTAAGTGTGGTAGGTAATATACCAACTATATCAGCATGTTCTTGGATGAACAATGGGTTCTTTGAAAGGCCGCCACAAGCAAGCAGTGTATCAATCTAACATCATATGTAGAGACAGAAATATGAGGCGTTTTTTTTCCATGTGAAAGTGAATGTCTTGTACTGTTTCTATAGAACAATGTGTGAAGAAATCTTACTTTGTGACCATGAGCATTGCAATGCTCTACAATATGACGTGTACCATATGCGATTCCCTGTATTGTGGCGAGGTATAGCAGAGCCAACTGCTTCTCGGATGTGTCAAGAGTCATTCCGAATATGACTCCTTTCGAATTTGGGTCAGCAACAGGAGATCTGTAAGACACACAGCTTTGAATCAATATTAACTCAAGAGGGAAGAAACAGAGCAGCATCTCTCTGTTTTAGTCACCTGTTTCCGTGAAAGTCAGGAAAGATATGCATGTCTGAGGTAAGGGAGGCTATAAATGGAGAACTTGTATCTTCAGCCATCGTTTTCAAAATGTTGTTCAGCAGTTCATACACAGAAACTTCTGCAAGAGACCGGCACAAAAGCATTTAACCATTGTCATGTCAACATAAGCGACAATTAGAAGGGAAATAGTCAAAAATATCAGATTCGGTTTGTTACTCTGTGAAGCAGCACGATTTGCAAGGCGAGGAGAAGCAACATGATTTTCGATGATGTGATCAAGTAAAGCTCCAGTGGCACTTTGTCCTCCTTCTGTAAGCCAATACTCCGGAACCATTGCTGCAACAGTTTTGGTGAAACAAGAGTGAGATAATATATATCAAACAGAAAGGATACAGATAAAATATGTGTACGTACCTGACCAAAAAGGCCCCCACACGCCAGGGATAAATAGCTTTTCACGGGAGACAGCCATATGGCAAGTTGATGTGCCACATACCAAGACCATTCGAGAGCATAAGGTATCCACATCAGACTCTGAAAACGCCAATCATTAGGGACTGAGACATCACATTACGCTATACTAATATAGCAAAGTATGTTTACCTTTGGTCAAGGACTCCGAATCTGATTTACTTTCCATTACCCCAACACCACCGGCATGAGCATCAATGAGTGAAGTCCCAACAGGAGTTCCAGCCAACAGGCCCAGTTCCTGTGAATAATAAAAAAAGAAGGATGTGAGCCGGTAAATATGTAAGAGAACGAAAATATAGACCAAAGAAGTAGGCATACTCTTAAGACCTACAGAAAAAATAAAGTGCTTGCTCAGTAAAAAACTTACCTTAGCAGCGGATGCAGTTAGACCATTACCCAGTGGATGTCCAGGAAAAGCTACACTTCGTCCTATAAGATCGTTACAAGGTAAAAGTAGAGGGTTCACCGTTCGTCTAAGAGCCTTTCTTAACAGCTAAAGCAAACAAAAAGAAAAATATGCATACCGATCTTAGCATGGTGCCCATCTACCAAATCGCCTAAGCCAATTTCTTCCCAGAACTCATCATCCCATCCACACGCTTCCATATCACGAGAAGCCTTCTCAGTCATCTGGTGCATGTGTGCATGGCCAAGATAAGTCCACTTGCACACTGTTGTGCACAAACTACGTGTATCATCTCCAGTAGCTCTAGCAGGAAAAAATAAAGAATCAGAGACCGCAAAGACAAATATGAGGGATCAAAAAGCTTGGTGGTGTGGCGCACCTGTAAGATAGCCAGTCACTCAAGTCCATCCACTTATAGACCATTGACCAAGACTCCTTAAGATTTTCTTTCACCCATAGAAGCTGCAAAAGGAGAAGTCTTTTGTTTTTGTCAAGCTCAAATAAGCAGATTGCAATCACACAAACTACTCTCAATCAAGAAATATTTATTAACCTATACCTTTGGTGGCTCCATTTCAGGAGAAACACCGCCACCACAATACTGCAAGACTGGAGAATTAAATGAGTTGATTCTCTTAGCCTGCTGAACAGCTCTATGGTCCATCCATACGATAATGTTTCTTCTTGAATCACCACTCCAAGACACAGTAACAGGGGATCCCTCAGCATCTACCGCCACTACAAACAATAAACAACAGTCACATTGTTATAAAATGTAAAGTTTCCCATGTTAAAACACACAAAAGGGTTCTAAATAAGTAGATGCTACTACAAACCGAGAGAGCACGTAGCAGCAAAGCCAATTCCTTTGACTTCCAGTTCAGAGACATTAGCAAGAGAGCAAGCAGATTTCACAGCTGCACAAACCGCATGCCAAATATCTGTTGAAGATTGCTGTTCCAATAAAAAAAAACAATCATGAATCTCTCTATAACAAATAAAGTCATGACTTTTAAGTAACTCGGATCTTTCTTTATACTAATATAATTACCTCAACACAGTCCCCATCCTTCCAAATCTGAATAGGGCTACTAGAAGAGCCTAGAAGCTTACCATTATCATCGAACAAACCTGCATCAAAATATCAACTTTTAAAAAAGCTTTTTTTGCAAAAAAAAAAAAAAAACTTTAAAAAAGCTATCAAGTGAATTGTTTGTTCCGGTGCAAGTACATCACACAAAATAATCGGATTATATTAGAACCGAAATCAAAATTTCATCGCCAACAAATCAAGAATGCATCATTCTCTTACGCATCTAAGCACGAACCACACAAATTGAAGAAGAGATTGAATATATATATAAATAGGGAAAGAAAAGAAGACAGAAGGGATCTCACCCGCACGGGCGCTTCCAGTGCCAACGTCGACACCGAGAAAAACGGAACGAGACGGCAGTGGATTTAGCTCAGCTGTGGTCATCTCTCATCTGAACAACTCAATGTTACGGAGAGGAGGGACCTACGACATATCCTATTTTATTACTATTTATTTAATTCTTTATTTTTTAACAGCAATTGGTGGTTAAACCAAAATAAAAGAAAATACATTTTTTTGGTATTGTTGTGGAACCTTAAAATAAATGGTTTTGATATATTCTAATAAAATATTTTTTTTCTTTCTTGTTTTAAAAATGGATCAATTAATTCTGGTTATCTGGCTTTACATGTGTTTTGAGGCAATATGAGTAATTCAAAATTTCAGTTTAAATACGAAATAGTACTACTACTAGTGGAAGAAGAAAATTATCTAAAATGGCAATAAAATAAATAGTTTTGATAAAATAAAATGAAGACTCTCATTTCTTAATTTGAATTTTTTAATTGATGGTGACCAACCAAGCGTATACAGTAAAACTTCTATAGATTAATAAGGTTGAGACCATAAAAATTTATTAATTTATAAAAAGATTTTTTTTTATTTTATAGTTTTGAACATTCACTATTAAAAGTATGATAGTTTTGTTATAATTCATATTTTTATAAAAAAGTTTTAATTCATAATTTTGGCTATCGTAATGTATGTCAATAGTTTAATAGATTATCGAGATGAAAATAAGAAATATTTAGAAATTCATAGTTTAGAAGACATTGTTTTTATCATCTTTATAATAAAGTTCAAAAAGATATTGTGGTATTTTTACAACCAATTACATGTAAAAAACCAACTATCGTGTCTATGACGCGCTATAATTTTTGGATGCAATTTGATTAAACAACACAAAGAATTTGATGCAATAAAAAAGATTATAGATGAGTTCCAACAAAAATGCAAATTCACGAATAGACAAACAACAAATTAGTCATATTTCATTAAATTTTCTTAGATATATATATATATAGCTTATATCATTATTAATTTATGATATTTATGAGATCATATATTTACATAAAATTTCAAAAAAATTAGTTTATTATTTTATGTAATTATGTCACTTTTACACCATTTCAATTCATAACCAAAAAATATTTTAATTTATAACGAATATTAATTTAAAAAATATTAGTTTATAAAGGTTCATATATACTATAACTTAATTCTGCGTTTACTCTATTATTTCTATTGTTGACTAGTTCAAAGATTAGAATTTGAACGAAGACAAAAACTAATTTCTGGAGAAATAATTTGATTTCATTTAGCCAACAAAATAGCATGTGAGACATACTATTTTTTTTTCAATAGTTAGAGAAATCGTGATGGTGTCCATTAGTGGAGGTTTATTTTAAATTTAAATATACAGATATTTATTAAGCTTATTGAATCGAAATGCTTCTTTTTATTGGTATATGAGAAAGAGAGAAATAGTCCAAACCAAAAAAAAAAAATGAACAAGAATTTCACAAATCAATAATTAAAACTTGGATCTAGACTGAAGGAGACTAAATCAAATGGAAAAATAGCTAATTTGATCCTCTCACCTCAGTTTTCTTTAAAATCCTTTTGAGTTTTGATGGATCTCCGGAAACCTGTCCAAGTCAACAATCAATATATGTGTATTTAAAGAAATGACAAGAGTATATATGGTCGCCAAAACCTCAAATCTTACACAAACAAAAATTAATTTCACAGTCACCGTCTAATTAATTAAACTCTGATCTAAACTGGCAAGAGACTAAGATAAGAGATGGTTTACTTACCGTTGAGTTTAGACAACAGCTCTTTAAGCACCGAAGGAATTTTCACCTTCTCCATATCGACGACCAGTATTTGATTTCCAACACAAACAGCAACCGTGTGTGCTTCACGTCTGGAATATCTTCAGTACGAAGCTAAGCCTAACACTAGATCTGTTAGAAAGAAGGTGTGTGAGTAGTGAAGAATGACCAGTCTAGTACTGTTTGCATTTTATGCACTTTTAAAAAACATTTCAGCCGTAGAGTTATATTTCTTGGCCAAGGAGATTTGATCTAATGGTCTAGATCATTTGCCTCCTATAGGCCAATGACAAATTGTCACTTAATTCTTTCAACATTTTCGTTTTTCCCCTTTTTATTTTCCTCTACCGTGCGTTAAATTTTTAATAGTAAATAACGAATTTGTACTACTCTTTTATCAATTGTATGGTTTATGAAAAATACCAATCTGATATTTGGTTAGGAACACTTCGTTCTATAACAATTTTCGTTGGATCACCTTAAATCCTTTCCCAACTTGGTTATGGTCAATAGATAATAACATTTTAAGAATGTTACTTACTATGTTCACTTTTCAAAACTATATAATCTTCACTAGTATTTAATTATTGATCCATATATGGTTATGTTTTGATTGGATATCTGTTGTGATTTTAATTTTCCGCTTCTCTTTCGTTATCTTCTTTTTATCTTCTTTTTCCTCTTCCTCACCTTTCTTTGTCAGGTAGATCCATAATTTCTCATTTGTCTCCTTTTTTCAATTAATTACATCACTCACGCTAAAGCCTTTTTTTATATATTTTCCTTGTTGAATTTCCAAATTAAAATAAAAGCTACTACGTATATCTTCCTTTCTAATTTCTAATTTCTACGTACTTCTACAGTTCTACGTATTTAAATGACAATATATATTTTTTATTGACATGATCCATGATCGTGCGAGGAAAGCAAATCTCAAACGTTTGTGACATGTGTTTTTGTTTTTGTTAATTTGTCACTTTGATTTATATAAAGTTTTAGTTCTGTATAATTTATTTGGTACATATTGTCATTTCAACTTACGATCCTAATTACACACCACAAAAACGCCGTTGCCAAACAAGAAAGGAAAATATTTTATGGAAAATATTCACTTCCATCAATCGCCAGTGATGGAAGTGAACTGATGCCAAGCGAAAAGAAAACTGATCTTATCCGGTATTCAGATAATTTTTAAGACTAATTTAGAAGAGAAATGTCAAAAAATATGAGAGTAACGCTTAAATTAATAATGTCTGAGACATCAATCAGAGTAATACTCTATCTCTTCTTTCTCCAAGATTTTTCCTTTTTTTTAATTCGTATATAGTTAGAATTGAAGAGCAACGCGTAGAAAATTGCACAACATGTATTCAATCACACAAAAGAGATGGTATAAAGATTGTTGTTTGTTCCGTTGCATTGTGCATTTTGATTTGGTCACAATTACATTATCGTTGCGACAAAGAGATTACGTCTCTCCGTTTTTTTTTTTTGCAGTAGTTTTAATTACATTTCATTTTTTAATATAATACATTCTAATACAGTAATATATACTGTAGGCTAAAGAATATACTAATTCAAATCTGCATGTCATGCATGCAGAATTTTTTTCTTAATTGCATGTGACAAGATCGATCTCGAACCATGTTATAGCCCGGGATATATAAATCATATAACTATTAAAATGTACCACCGAACGTGCATACCCATTTTATCCGATATTCCGATCCACTCATCAACTAAGCGGTTACATTTTTTTGGTTGTCAAATCGTCTGTGTCCCATAACTATTGGGTGATGATGTGTTACTTCCCTGTAAGTGAACTAAAAACAAAATGCTTTTGTTTTCTTTTTACACTAGCTACTACTAACTCAACTTATCCAAAAGTTTTAGCGCATGATGCATCCATTTTTACCCAAAAAAAACACACACATGATTTGACACTGGTACCAAAATGATTTGGGCCCTCGAGGTATTAATTCAGGTGTGGAACACGTCACAATACATAGTATGCACGTTGAGCAAATTTCTGTTTCTAACATATCACACATACGCGAGCTGTCATAATTGCTATTAATCAAATTAAACCCCGTAGGCCGCCGTGTTATTACTATTTGGATGATTAAGAGAAAGAGATGCCATTTTCAGAGGAAAAAACCCTCCTTCAGAGAAAACCTTGATGAGTGAGAAACTGAGACGTATGACTCGAATCAATGTGTCAACGCAGACCTTTGCAAGTCTAAGAGTTTCTCCAAAAGTGCAAGAATTCATGTCCTGTCGTAAACTATATGAGGAGAAATAAATTAAGGACAAGGCAAGAGCAAAAAAGCATGATCGAGAAGACATTCTCATATTCATGTGGTAATAGAGGAAAAAAATTTCCGCATATTCAAGGGTTGTTGGTTCTCTATGCAGATTACACATAAAAGGCTAAAAGCCATATATATATAGAGTAGTAACAACGTGACCTAATTAAACAATTATGAAACAAAATAGAAGTTTCTAGTTGGAGGAGGATTTATTCAACCACATAGTTTGGATTTGAACAAAACCAAAGAAGGATACCAGCAATATACCACGTAGAATTAAGATAATTAATGTACATAATATCATGAATCTCTGAGTGAGAAAAATACTAAATGTGCCAATTAAATCTCCTTGATCTTATCAGAATAACGTATATAAGGTTGCAAGACTCCAATGTCGAGTTGCATTGAAGACAAGTATGGGGGATGGCATGAATCTATATTATTATTTTTTGTTATTTTTGTCTTTAGTATTCAACGGGCTAGCCAAGTAATGAAGCTTTGTTTGTGATTTGTGAATATATCATAGTTGCTCGCTTATGACCAAAACTAACATTCTAATACAATATATAATACAACTCATATAATTTTTTTGGTAATGTTAAAATTAATTGATCGAGCTTAAATTTCAACTTCATTTAATATTGGAAATTTGGAACTCCATATAATGAATTAAGGTATGACCATAAAGTGTCTGATCTCTAAAGTTTGGCTATGAGTTTCATCATGGTATTAAGTTTACTTGTAAGTGCTTAAACAAGAGATGAGACTGGTATTGTGGCTTTGGATGGGGAGTACTGCTAAATGTGCAAAACATATATGAGATACGTTATTGCAAAACATACAGAAATAATTTTTTTTATTAAATAGAAGATCATCATGAGCTATATTGGCACGTTAAAGTCGTAAAGGTAATTCTTATTAGCTTCATTGAGTTACCATTCCCATACATGGTTAACAACTTCAATCCAGAGTAAGGATTAGTCATTGATAGAAAGAGTGAATGCCAGTGCATGGTCGCTTCTCGCTTGTGTCATACACCATAGATCCTCCTGTCTTCGTATTCTCCTAAAAGTTTCTTCTCTTAAAAGTTCATCAGGTAAATCCATAATTGTTGTACTCTTCTCACTCGCCATGTCTTCTTCTACTCCAGCCCTTCGTTTCATCTTCTTCTTCTACTCCAGCCCTTCTTCTTCTTCTTTGATACATCCTCTGATATATATAACTACAAGGTTCTTGATTCAACACCTTCTCTTTTCTGCTTTGTGATATCTCATTCTCTTTGTGAAGTAATACTTTATCTTCTGTGTCAATTCTTCCGGCATTTGTATCATGTAATGTATTAGCCTCTGTGTCAGTTTTGTCTTGTTTTAGTAGAGAATCCATGACATGTTCTAAGCCTTATAAAACTTCAATCAACATAACATTTTCAATCTCTCCCTTGGTGATTGAGTTTTATAATCCATGTTCCTTTTAAAACCAGCTTCAATCTCTCCCTTAATGATTGACTTTTCAATTCTATGCATCTTATAAACTCAGTCATCACAATATCTTCAATCTCTCCCTTGATGACTGAGTTTTAAATCTCCTTCAATCTCTGATTTTATGGTACATCATGTAATGTGTCTTGAAAGATCAAACATCCTCATTCTCCCCCTTTTTAACTTAGTTTGATACTCAATCACATTTTTAATCTCTAACCACTAGTAGAGCTTCTCCATAATATTTGCTCTTAGCTCACAACAGACTTTACATTCTCTTCTCCCCCAGCTTGAGTGCCAACTAAGTTAAAAACAACCAACATATCAATTTGACTCACCTTAAGTGTTTCAGCTTTGCACAACATCTTAACTAGTCTTGCATTATACCCGCTGTTAAACAATCTCTGTAACCCTGCAACTATCCTCTGTTGTGTTGCTCATCACTTCTCAGCCTTGAGTACTCTACTTATTTGCATGAACCATTATTCATAAGAAATTGGGTAACCTGAGATGATCCCTTCTCATGCGCAACCTTGAATACTCCTTGAAATTGTGATATAAACATCTCCACCTCATAATCGATTTGTGAATCCATATGGAAAAAAAAAAAAATCTCGAACACAAAACTCCACCAGAAACTGCAGCCGCCAATATCACAAAACTCCACCATAATTGATTTAGATTTAAGTTCCCTTTTTTTCTTCTCTTTGCTTTCCAATATTGAAGGTCTCTTTCTCCTTGTGGTAGCAACAGATCTAGTGTTACTCCTAACTCCACTTGAAAAAATACCACATACATAACAACTCTTTCCTTTCCAAAGTGTTACTCCTAACTCCACTTGAAAATTCTTCACATCACCACCATGAGCCAAGCTTGTTTTCTTCTAGCAAAATCTCTTTAAAACCCTTTGACTGAACTTTTCTTCCCATGACAACTTCTCAATCAACATGCCTTGGTATAGAAAGTTTTATGTCTCAATCTCTCTCTTAGTCTCAGTTTCGATCACTCTGTCTCAAAGCCTTCTCCAAAAACGCTTTTCAGCATTCTTCTTAGAAATTCTTTAGTGCATAAGACTCTGAATCAACTGTTCTGCAATATTATCATTCAACTATGTTCACGGACTCCAAATCCAGTTCTCTTTTACCAGAATCTAGTTCAACATGTCTACAGTATCTCTGCCAAATTTTATCCCATTATGAGTTCATTTGGTCCTCCTTTTGATGTCACCACTGGAACTGGTCAAATCTGAAACTTCGAATAAACTGATTCCGGAACAGACTGAAGATGCTTGAATAAAAAGCAATTCAACCTTCAAAACTTCAATCCAACCGTTGAATCTCAATTCCGTAATAGCACAAAGCGCCTCACAAAATTTCAGCATGATCATATTACTTTGGGATCTCCAAACCCTCTCTTGAAGTTGCTATCTTGAAACAGATATTCGTTCTCTTTCTCAGAAAAAAACCTTCTCTCTTTTGATGATGTTAACTACACTATATTTTCCTAATCACATTCTGAAGAAAACTCTAGCTTTCTGACCTCTTCGATTACATAATCAGAGATCTTGTTTAAGCCGAATAAAGCACAATATCTTTCTTGCTTTTCTAGGAACCTTTTGTAACCGCATTCACATACAGCTCTCCTTTCCACCAAGAGAACTTCCATAACAATGCTTGATCACAACCCTTGATAACTTCTCCATTCTCATGTAGTGAATCCAAAAGTTGTTCTTGTTACCAACCACATAACCTTAACCAATTCACTTATACTAACCACATTATGCTTAATCCTGAGTTACTCAAACTCTAAGCACAGATTGATCCCGACCAACTTCTCTAAAACCAGTGATTATCAATTGAGACTTCAGATAATTTCCAGAAAACAGATGATCCTTGTATTGGCAAGCTTCTAGTGATGATGACTTCACAGAGAACTAAAGGTATTCAAAGATCTTTGTGCCTGATAACCTTAGCTCTACTTCTTCAAGTTAAGATCTTTCCCATTACCCTCTAGCTCACCAAAAGTGTTGCGTTAACTAGGCTGTCTACTAGTGACTTCATCCAAGAACCTTAAGTCACTGACACCTATTTCATTGTGCAGTCATTCCCAATGGTATAAGTTCTAAAAGCAACATTAAATACCATTTTATTCCATTAATCTTCTCCTTCCCTGTGATATAACCTTTCACCAAACCTTTTCTCAACAAAACCTTCGGAGAAACACAAGTCGTAGAGCCACAAACTACATGAGAGATTCCATCTAAAGAAAAATATCTTATTTTTTGAGCTTGCAGAGACTCCATCAACTTGTACTAAAGCCATTTTTTTCAATCTATCTTGATATAGTCTTGATGCAGAGCATAAACGGAATAGCAATACAACCCAGAAAATCATGAAACTTGGTGACAACATCCACACTAGTCACATGAAATCACAGGAAAAAACGGATCAAGATTTAGGTTTATGGTTTGAGAGTTATAGCCGATTTCCCTTGACAGGTCAGGAATAATGTAGCCTGCAAGTCACCAACTTTGAAAGAAATTTACCATCAATCCACATAGAATCAGTAGATGATATATATATCATTGGAAAGATCTCACTTTCAAATTTCTATAACAACTTTCAGAGCTCAAATCTAAGGTCTGTAGCCAACGCAAACGAAGAAGAAGAAACGAACCAAGAAACTGAAAAACTGTCTTGAACCTGAAACCTTTTTTTTTTTTTTCATCATTCTTCCTCTGATCTACTTTCTTTGATTTAGAGATGCATCACGTTTCTTCTTCATTATTCCTGGATTTCAAGTACATGGTTCCTCTTTGCTTTACTTGAATAGCCAACCTCTTGCAATGGTAAAAGCTTGCTCTTTCCAGTGATTGCTGTACTTGAGTCTATACAAAATCTTCTCCAAAATTGATCCTCTTCTTCCCCATTCTTAAAGACATCTTTGACTCCATGATCTATCATATCGAATTAGAAATTCAGAAACTGAAATTATCAAAGCCACCAAACCCACAATTTAAACTTTCTTCTAGTTGTCTTCAGATTGTGAGTTTGTAGACAACATTCTGATCTCATAATTGTATCAAATCAGTTCATGACTTCCATCTTCTTTTAAAAACTTTGATTAAAATCTGAGATGAGCTTAGTTTTCTCACAGAGAAGATCCGTACCCAAACCCTTTAGAATGAGACCATCCTTCACTAAGGAAGCAACATGGTGTTGATAAAGTCCGGATGTTGACTGATGACATCGTACAACTCCAGTTGCTTTGTTTGTAACTCTAATAGGCTTCATTTGTCTATAACAGAACATCATAGAAACATGGACTATTGTCATCATCTTGATCTCGTAGATCTGCTCCAGCATAACTAACATGCCCATCTCCTTCTCTTAGCCGATTTTCCACTTCTCAAATTGAAAACTATGGGAAATTTTGTTGACATACCTAAGAGATCTTCTTTGCTATAAAACGCAACAAGCTCACCAATGGAATTCCTGCATTTTCTTTCTTTGCTAGTGTGAGCTAGCAACAACATCCTCTTTCTCATCTTATCAACTAGCAAAGACAGTGACAGAAAAGTGAGCCTCTCTCTATGATTTTCTCTGGCTTCCAAGCTAGAAACCAGATCTTTATCCAAATTTCAAATTGGACAGCTCTTTCCGTCGTGGTCTCTCTTGTCACAAATCATGAATTTACAAGTTGACAAGTAAGATTATTGCTTCTGATTTCTTCTTTCCTGGATGTATCAACAATTTTTATAGATTCCAATCTCTTGTCAGGTGACCTTAAAAGCCTGCTTCGAGACCATCGTAATAAACCAGAGTTCTTCCACCAGATAATCTTTTTTCTTCAAAGCTTTGTATGATTTTCCAGAGTTCTTGCAAACTCTTGCACAGATTCAATTCAAAAACACCCAACTTGGTTTTTCAACTTGAATGATCAATCCCGAAATTAACTCAGCTTCTCTCTAGAACATAATCTGAAGTTTGGAACTTTCCTGAACCTTTACGACATGTCTTTCCAATTAAAAAAACTTCTTTTACCTTTAATGCTGCTCACATATCCTCTCTCCTTATGTATTATGCCCACAGTTGCATCAATCTTTTGTTTAACTTCTTTTCAAACACAAATTTAGGAAAGTGATTACCACCATCAATCAGAAATCAACTTCTCTTGCGAGCTTCACTATCACAAAAACCTCTTCAATTTGATTGATATGTGAGATTCTCAGCCTTTAATTTCACGGAATCGACCTTGTTGCTTCTTCCTCCTTTTTTCTTTTTACCTCTACGATATGATTTTAGAACCAAATTGGTGAATTTTCTTTTTCGCTCCAATCTCTCCGAGACCTAACTCGGATTTCTAACAACCAGAGAACATCTATTTGATGAACCACCCATCAATATTTTGCTTTTTATTGAATCAGGTTTTCTCTTTCTTCCATGGAAACCCAGCAAATATTCAGTACGTAGATATTTCTTTACTTCCCAATTAAGGCCGACAACACCGGCCATAGCCATGATTGTTATCTTTTTAGGAAACGCATATTCTAACGTTTCCGGTCAACTCAATACTTCTTATGCCTCTCTCCAAAAAACTATTCCCTCTGTTTCAAAATATAAGATGTTTTGAGTGAAATCAAGCAGATTAAGAAATAACCACTTTAAAAAAGTTCAACCAATCATAAACAAGACTGCATAAAATAAATAATAAAAAATATAAAAGTAATCTAAAAGTTACTTAAAAAGTTGAAAACATCTTATATTATGAAACAAAGAAAAACCTCTAAAACATCCTATATTGTGAAACAGAGGGAGTATTTCTTTATACCTTTGTCTTCGTGAATACTCGTCCTTCTCATATACTTTCGATTCTTTGCTAGCCACAAATCCAGGACCATACCCGAAACAAGAGCTTATCTCTATCGAGCCCCGCTCTAATACCAATTAAAACACATATTTGTGGTTAAGTCTATATGTTCGAGTATGTGTATGATCGACTTCGAGATTGTATGTGCATAAAGTAAATAAGACACACAAGCTTTGTTAACAGAGTTCGGTTTTTCCTACATCCCCGAGACCTAGTCCAGAACAAATCCACTATAACAAGATTGTAATTACAATTGCTATGATATCGAATCATTCTTTTCTAGATGAATAAACCATCAAAATATCTCTCTACCACACATCTTATGTGCATCTCTTGAAAATATCTTGAAGCGCGCAAGTCTTCATGAAGTGCCCTCTTGATAATTAAGTATCCAAAACTAACACGGAGGGATTGAAGAGATTTGTCATAATCTCTCACTCCACACCCGTAAACCTTCCCAAAAGTGTAAAACACAGAGTTAGATCTTAGTCACACCAAAACATTTCATAAAAAACACACAAATTTTTTTTGAGGTAAGAGTATTTACCGTAGCGTTCCCAATCCCAAGCATCTTCACTAATTTCGCCGGCATCTGTTTCACCTTCTGTAGATCAAGAATGAGTATACTTTTTCCATGACAAAAAGCCATCGTGTGAGCCACGTCATCAGTGGCATGACATGGGAAACCAACGATCAGTTTGACTTTCGTCTCCTCTGCTTTCTTGCGCTCGGACGTGATTCGAGTTTTTTCCCACCATCGTCATCAACTTGTAGTCTCCGTACGAGAAACCATATTAACTAGTTATTGTTAATATGTATGGTAATATGTAACATGTTAATTATATGACCCATATTTATAGGACCCATACAATCTCAATGGATAAGCCCCATTTAAACTAATTTGATTTTTAGCTACATGTTTTCAACTTATATAATATATAGGATTTAGTATGGGGCATATGCTCTACCCAACTCTAACGTGGATCTGTCCTAAGGACTAAGTCAATAAGTAATTACTAGGGATCAGATGGTCAAGGTACTTATCTTGCACAACATCATTTGGAGTTGTTATTGTGTCTTGTTTTTTAAATTTCAAACTTTTTTTCTCGTGTGTCATGATGAAGACACGGAGTGGAATGTGGTATATAATTCGTATTTGAAAATTGACATCTCAAATCATTTATAAACTTGCTTTGGTATCTATTTTTAAAAAATTATAAACCTTCCTTTGTTTAATTTGATTTATTTTCTGGATTAATCCTAACTTAGACTTATAGATACATTATTTTTGAGCTTGTGTTAATTTTCTTGTTTTTTTTTTGAATATATACTACTTAAAAAACATTTATTTATTAAATCCTCATTAATATGACTAAACTTTTGTATATTATTGTACTTAATTGATTTGGATAAAAAAAAAGAAAAAAAAATACAGTTTTGATGGAATCAACTCTAGTAGAGTCGGTAAATTATGCATGTATTATTATTCAGTACTAAATTTTATCACTAATTATAACGACTTATTTTTTACTATGCTTTTATCATTATAAGTTTATTAGACTATTTTACTACGCTTATCCATTGGGATTGTATGGTTTATGTGATAAATGACAATCTGTCAATTAATTTAGACGAAATACGGGGAAAGGTCGACAATATTCAACTTATTATTGTGGTCTGATGGCAATTCGTGAGTTTTGTAGAATAAGGGGATTGCAGGTTCGAATCCGCTTAACAACGTTTTTTTGATTGATTTTTTTTTTTTTTTGACAAACAATCTTCTTTTTCTTCACCGGATTAAATTGTTGGTGGAGAGAGCACGTGGCACCAAAGCCTATTCCTTTCACTTCGAGGGTAAGTGCATATATAGATAGTTGCTTTCCACACACGACTCGTAGATCCGGCAAGTTTTAGAATTGGAACTTTCTTGCTCCACACGTTTGGTCGTTCCTAGAAGGAAAAAAATATTAAATAAACATGTGCTAACAACTATGGAAGAGTAGCTATCAAAATTTGGAAGTTAAATAAAGGAATAGCAATTGAAAAGGCAGTAGTGCACTAATATGGAAATTCAACCAGAATATGGAGTAGCGATTGAAAAGGAAATAGTGCTTTCCTGAATATTGGATTTGGAAATTCACAAGAAGCTTATAAAGAGAGCTGCAAACTGGGAGGAGATTCAGAGAAAGTGCTCAGCCTAAACAGAAAAGAAGAGATGAAGGTGGATATGAAGAATGAGATGTGGAAGATGAAGGCGAGGATGAAGTATGAGAAGATGAAAAAGAAGAGGAAGCAAGAGAAGAGGAAGATGATGATGGAGATTGAGAAAGAGAGGAAGATGATGATGGAGATTGAGAAAGAGAGGAAGAAGATGAATAGAAAGAATGAGATGGAGAAGAAGAGGATGAAGATGAAGATGAAAAAAGAGAAGAGGATGATGAAAAGAAGGTTGGCATAGAAAAAGGCACAAGTATTATGGATCTACCCGATGAAATTCTGAGAGATGAAATTTTTAGGAGGATACGAGAACCGGATGATCTCTGGTCTATGACAATAGCGACCAAACACTGGAAGAAACTCTTTGACTCCATGACTAATCCTTACTCTGGATTGGACGACATATCATGTCTATCAAAAATCAAGTTTAGTTTGAGCAAGGATGGGAAGAGAGTAAGATCATTCTTTACTTTTTCTTTCTAGAATTACGGGCACAAGTCGCGGCCGAAGTTTATTTGTTTCTCTCGTTTTGGTTTTGAAGCAGAGTTGCAAAATAAGTATTAATTAATTACTATTACTATTACAAAACTGTATCATCCTAATTAGTAAAAGAAATATTAGTAAACTAAACGGATTTATATTTTTTTTGTATGTGGCTATGCAACCCCAATATTTTTTTTTGTCAAAGAGCTATGCAAACCTCGATTCGATCAAGGATAAAGTGCAGAAACTAGCCGCATGTTATTACTATTTGGATGATTAAGAGAGAGAGAGATGCTATATTCAGAGAAAAAAACCCTTCTTCAGCGAAAACCTTGAAGAGTGAGAAACTAAGACGTATGACTCGAATCAATGTGTCAACGCAGACCTTGGCAAGTCTAAGAATTTCGCCAAAAGTGCAAGAAGTCATGCCCTGCCGTAAACTATTTGAGGAAAAATAAAGGACAAGGCATAAGATTGGAAAAAGACAAGAGCAAAAAAGCATGATCGAGAAGACAATCTCATATGCATGTGCTAATAGAAGAAAAAACTTGTGCGTATATTCAGAGGGGTTTGTTGGTTCTCTATGCAGATTACACATAAAATATTTCATAAAACTAAAAGGGTAAAAGCCAAATAGAGTAACAACAGGTGGCCTGATTCAACAATAATGAGACAAAATAAAAGCCAGATAGAGATTAACATAATAAACCCAAACTCAGAGCCAGAGACTTAAGAGGAGGAATCCATTATTGGAAAAAAAAAAAAAAATGAATGACAAGCTAGAGATTTGGTAGTCTCTTTTAGAATCACCATGCGTTGGCTTTTATGGCCTCCAAAGAGCACTTGAAGGCCCTCAATGGATGCTACACGCTTCTTTAGAACGGAAACGGAAAGTATCTATCTCCAAGTCTGATATGAATGGAAAGTATCTACCACCAATACGGAGAGATTGAAGGGATCTCACATACCCTCTCACTCCACACCCATACACCTCAAAAATATAAAATATTGGTGGTCTAGTGTGCATTTTGTAGAATAATTCATAGTTTTTAATCATTATAATGCAAATACTTTTCTAATTTGTGTGTTTTCATGTATTTTAAGTTTTTTAAGATTTATTTTTTGGTGAAATTACATTGTTTTGTAGGTTTATCAACTAATTTAACCAGATAAACATATGAATGTTAGTTTATCTGAATATATATGTATGTATCTATTAAATTAATTTTATAATTTTGACATTTTTTAAAACGAATACAACTGAAGTCCCAAGTTATTATGATAAACTAAAAAAATATTTATTAATAATAATATTTTTTTTTGTTAAAAATATCATATTTGTTTAGGATCCTATCAACGTTTGGACAGCCATATTGATGCAGCGCATCTTCTTCTTTCCTTTTTCTTTTCTGTTGGGCTTTTGTCTTCTTTATTTTGCGTGGGCTTTACGTTTCGTTTGAGTTATGCTAAATCGGGTTTTATTTTAATTTAGGGTTTTATTTTCTTCTTTGTATAAATAGCTTCTCACGTTTCATTGAGAAGAACAACTTTTATTGAATAATATCTCAGAGCTTTTAGCTTCTTTTTTTTTCTAGTTTATCGGATATTCTCTCTTGAATCAACGATCTGCAAGCTTGTCTATTGTCGGTATTCTCTGAATCAACGACATTAAGACAACCCTTTTGTTTGGCTATTCTCAGGAATCAACGAACACAAGGAACTCTATCGGTTACGCTGCGCCAGTTTTCGTATCAGAGCTAAAGACGGTCTGCATCAATTTGTCGCCTCTTTAGTCATGGCTCCAACACGCAACTCAAAGAAACCAGACGGACGTGACGAGGATTCCTTCAACGAATGGGCTGAGCTTCGACAAACCTTATTGTCGATGCAGGAGAACATTCAGGCAACGATCGCTCAGTCCATGCAAGCGTTGGCGGAGACGGTTCTGCAGAACCAGTTTCAACAACAAGTCGAGGACTATGAGAGTTCAGATGGTAGCCTCGGGAACCCTTTCGCTCGTGATCGCAAACCAAAACAGAGGCATCACGGTGGAACTGGGGATCGAGACCGTGAAGATAACAGGTGGGAATCGGATTTCAAACTCGAGTTACCTGAATTCCATGGCAGCATTCGTGGGGATGAGCTGTTAGATTGGCTCACCGCTGTGGATGAGGTGATGGAGTTTAAACACGTCCCAGAGGAAAGGAAGGTTGCTTTGGTAGCTACCAAGTTTCGGGGACGAGCAGCGTCATGGTGGACGCAGTTCAAGGCGACAAGGTCTCAAACAAGCAAGACAAGGATCGAGTCGTGGGATAAGTTGCAGAAGCACCTCAAACAAACTTTTCACCCACAGAACTATGAACGTACGATGTACAACCGGTTACAAAACTTGCGACAAGGGGCTCGTTCGGTCGACGAGTATGCAGATGAATTGTTCTTGTTGATCACAAGGAATGAAATCTTTGACAGTGAAATCCAGTTGGTTTCTCGTTTTATTGGTGGATTGAGACCTCAAATTCAGAACTCTCTAAATCAGTTTGATCCGACTACTATTGCGGAGGCTCACCGGAGGGTTGTGGCTTTTGAACAGCAAATCAAGGCAACTACGGCTTGGAACTCTAGCAACCGACCTCGCAGCTTTGGAGGTGGTAACACGGAAGGGGGAAAGCCTCAGCTATCCATCAAGGAAGCGGAGCATGTGGCTGCGTCTACGAGCAATGCACCACCTAAGGGTCAGAACGTGCGGCGTTCAACATGGACGAACGCGTTGCGGTGTTTTACTTGTGGAGAACCAGGACATCTCATGACCGCATGTCCTCAAAAGACTCGACGAGGTTTGTTGATGGACGAAGTTGTGTGGGATGAGGATGGTGTCGAGCATGGAGATGAGGGTTTGGAGCTGGAAGAAGAGCGTAGTGCGGGTGACACGGGAGCTATGCTGGTGGATAGAGTTTGTTTGGCTCCTGTTGTGTTGAGGAACCGTGGCTTCGCACCAATATTTTTCAGTCGACCTGTACTGTTAAGGGCAAGATTTGTCGTTTTGTGATTGACTCGGGCAGTAGCCGTAATGTCGTGTCGGAGGAGGCGGTGAAGAAACTGGGTTTACAACGAGAGGCTATTTCGGTACCTTATAAACTAACTTGGTTAAATAAAGGAACGGATATTTGCATCTCCCATCGTTCGTTGGTGTCGCTATCCATTGGCAAGCATTACAAGGATAAATTTTATTGCGATATTGTGCCTATGGACGTGGGACATTTAATTCTAGGACGTCCGTGGCAGTACGATCGTGATGTCTCACATAATGGCAAAACTAACGTTTATAGTTTTGTTTTCGAGAATAGGCGCATAGTGTTGATTCCGAATCATGTGCCTACGACGTCATTGTCGAGTAATTTGGGTAAGGAAGGCCTTGGGAAGGAGATGGTCGTGTCACATGGGGATAAGGTGTTGTTCTGCTCTCCTACAACATTTGAAGCAGAATTTAAAGATATGGGCTTTGTTGTAGTATTGTTATCCACAAGTGTCTCGTTAGGTTCTACATCACCATTGGAACCGTGGGTTGCAGACTTACTACATGATTTTTCAGATGTTTTTTCAGCTGAGTTACCTGAAGGGCTCCCTCCTCTTCGTAATATCCAGCATCAAATAGATCTGGTTCCGGGAGCCGCTCTTCCAAATTGTCCCCATTACCATATGAGCCCGCAAGAGCATGAAGAGTTGTGACGTCAGGTTGAAGACCTCGTTGCAAAAGGCCATGTCCGAGAAAGTTTGAGTCTGTGTGCGGTGCTAGCTCTCCTTTTTTCAAAAAAAGATGGTTCTTGGAGAATGTGTGTGGACAGTCGGGTAATTAACAAAATTACCGTCCGCTATCATTTCCCTATTCCGCGACTAGATGACTTATTGGATCAAATAGGGACTGCAACCATATTTTCCAAGTTGGATCTCAAGAGTGGTTATCATCAAATCCGTATTCAGCCAGGAGATGAGTGGAAAACTGCGTTGAAAACAAGATAAGGGTTGTTTGAGTTGATGGTGATGCCGTTTGGTCTGTCTAATGCTCCTAGCACTTTTATGTGTGTGATGAATCAAGCTTTGCGACCATTCATTGGTAAGTTTGTGGTTGTTTACTTTGATGACATCTTGATCTTCAACTCTTCTATTACTGCACATCAAGATCATCTTCGTCAAGTTTTGTTGATTCTTCATCAAGAGACGTTTTATGTGGCGAAGCAAAAGTGTGAGCTGGGAGTCAATCGGGTGTTATTTTTGGGATATGTGGTATCTTTGGATGGGTTGTCCATGGACATGAGTAAGGTGGAAGCGGTTAAGTTGTGGCCTGTTCCGACGTCGGTGACAGAGGTGCGTAGTTTTCATGGTTGGCCTCGTTTTACCGCTCGGTTTGTTCCTCATTTTAGCTCTATTATGGCACCACTAACCGACTGTGTGAAGGAAGGAAAGTTTTTCTGGACCAGTGAGGCACAAGCGGCATTTGATCTCGTGAAGCTCAAGTTAACTACTGCTTCTATTTTAGTTCTTCCGGATTTGGAGTATGTGGTATGCCTCGTGGATCGCTTATCTACAGCAATTTACCTTCTCCATTCGACATAAGGCAGGAAAGTTGAATCGTGTTGCTGACGCCTTAAGTCGTTGCCATACCTTGTTAACGACAATGCACATTGCTGTTCCAGGTTTTGGGTCTTTTTCGGAACTGTATGCTTCTGATCCGTTCTTTAGTTCCATTTTGACGGAGGTGCAGAGTGGTTCTCGGTCGGATTATACCATCACGGATGGGTTTCTTTTTCGTGGTGTGCAGCTTTGTGTACCGGACTGCAGTTTACCTTTGCAGATGATAGAGGAGCTACATGCTGAGGGTCATGTAGGTTGTGATAGAACGCTCCAGCTTGTTTCTTCTTTCTACTTTTGGCCTACTTTGAGGCATGATGTGGAGAGGTTTGTCGAACGTTGTCGTTCCTGTCAGCTTGCTAAAGGTACGACTTCTAATGCGGGATTGTATCTTCCATTGCCGGTTCCTACGCAACCGTGGACAGATGTTAGTATGGATTTTATTTTGGGTTTGCCTCGAACTCAACGAGGAAATGATTCCATTTTCGTGGTTGTGGATCGTTTTTCTAAAATGGCCCATTTTGTGCCGTGTAAGCGTAAGAT
The DNA here is from genome assembly GCF_000633955.1 of Camelina sativa. NCBI lineage: Eukaryota > Viridiplantae > Streptophyta > Magnoliopsida > Brassicales > Brassicaceae > Camelina > Camelina sativa. The sequence continues at coordinate 4,969,592 of NC_025694.1, forward strand.
GGATGCGGTTCGGGTTGCTCAACTTTTTTTCCAAGAGGTTTATCGTTTACATGGGTTGCCTACTTCCATTTTCTCCGATAGAGATACACGGTTTTTGAGTCATTTTTGGAGGCCGCTTTGGAAGTTATTACATACGAGTCTTGACATGAGTACGGCGTATCATCCGCAGACGGATGGTTAGACAGAGGTGACTAATTGTGCTTTGGGTAACATGATGCGTTGTCTCGTTGGTGATAATATTCGTACATGGGAAACTCGTCTGTGTCAAGCTGAGTTTACAGCTTGCTTCCCCGAGGTCCGTTGGAGTTGGCAGCAGTTCCTGACCCTCGACGTATGCATGGACATGCGGTGGACTTCGTAGATGCTTTGAAGCTTACACAACAACAGGCTCATGATAATTTGGACGTCTCTACTAAGCGTTATAAAGACAAAGCTGATGTCAAGCGACGGGAATTGGTTTTTCAACCGGGTGACAAGGTGTGGGTCGTCTTAACTAAGGATCGCATGCCATCCCATGAGTACAACAAGCTGCGTTCTCAGAAGATTGGTCCTGTGGAGGTGTTGGAGCGCATCAATGACAATGCTTATCGTCTTCAGCTTCCTATTCACATGAAGACTTCCAATGTGTTTAATGTCAATTACCTGTCCAAGTTCCGTGGAGACAACGACGATCCAGATTCAGAGACGAATCTTTTCCTACCCGGAAGGACCTGATGCAGCGCATCTTCTTCTTCTTTCCTTTTTCTTTTCTATTGGGCTTTTGTCTTCTTTATTTTGCGTGGGCTTTACGTTTCGTTTGAGTTACGCTAAGTCGGTTTTTATTTTAACCTAGGGTTTTCTTTGCTTCGTTGTATAAATTGCTTCTCACGTTTCATTGAGAAGAACAACTTTTATTGAATAATATCTCAGAGCTTTTAGCTTCTCTTTTTCTTGTTTATCGGCTATTCTCTCTTGAATCAACAATCTGCAAGCTTGTCTATTGTCGGTATTCTATGAATCAACGACATTAAACAACCCCTTTGTTCGGCTATTCTCAGGAATCAACAAACACAAGGAACTCTATCGGTTACGTTGCGCCACATATATACTATCACTTGAATGACAACAACAAGATGAGTATCTTCGGCATGCATACAAAAGTGCAAATTAATAATTTGAATATGCATCTCGTATTGATTTGCATGGCTCACATACAACGAATTAAGGGTTTGCATATATTCCTGAGAATTTATTCTGTCAAGAATTTTATCAGGTAGATACATGATTGTTGTTCTCTTCTCATTCACAATGTCGTCTTCTACCACAAACTTTTTTTTCAGCTTCCTCTTCTCAGTCACATCTTTGGATGTTGACTTTTGAGGATTATGGTGTTTGAATTCGGCTTGTATGGTGTTTCAATAATTCAATTGTTCCCATGTTTTAGACTATGATTTTTCTTCCTCAAATATTAAGAATATGTTTAAATTCATATATCTTACGGTTTTGTGTTATTTATTGTAGATGCTACATTCTCAATTCACCAAAGATCTAAGAATTTCTTCTCCTAAAATTTCATTAGGTAGATCCATGATCGTTATCCTTTTCTCATTCTAGTACCTTCTTTTTAATCCCAACCCTTCTTGTCATTTTCCACTTCTCTTTTCTCGTCTTCATCTTCATTTTGTTTTCTGTTTAATAATTACTCAAAACTTTATTATTTTTACTAATGTTTAACATAATTGATCAAAAAGGGAGGGTTGAATCTTCGTCGTCCTATTTGAATCAACTAATATATTATATGTGACCAAGCGTTAATTCAGATAACAAAATTGCTCGACGAGCAATGCTCATGCCTTGGTTTGTACGAAATGTTAAGTTATCTAGACCGTCGCTTCCTACCAAGATGTGATTGGAGCCGGCCGGTATGTGGGAGTTGTCCAAAGATACGGCTCAGAAAAGCCTTTGACACGTGATGAACTATAACACCCGGCTAGGCTTATCATATCAAAAACAAAAAAGTGATCGATGTGTTATGGATATGTATATCTGTATAGAGTCCCTTATTCTAGTATTATTTAGATATGTGATTTGCAAAAGTCTCGGTCAAAATTGTTTGAAGCTTACATGTTCAAGCTTAATATATATTGCACTCCATAAAACGAATCACGGTATGACCATAAAGTGTTTGATCTCCAAACTTTAGCTATGAGTTTACTTGTTGGTGTTCCAAGAAAATAATTAAGTTGCTTAAACTAGAGATGACTGATATTAATTGTGGCTTTGGAGGCAGAGTAGTGCTTACTAAATTAATGTGCAAAACATTAATGAGATACGTTATTGCAAAACATAATTGAGACTGATATATATATATATAGAAAATATATACCCCGTACAGCCGTACTTTTTCATTTTATGTATTTTTTATTTTGTTTACCTCACATATTTGCCAATAGCAATTTTCATGACTAAAGCAAAGCAAAATAATATGGAAAAGTCGTTTTTTTTTAATAAAGAGTATTAATCTTGTGGGAAGAAAATGTCCCGCATAAAATAATGGTTACGTTGGCATATATTAACTATGAAATGACTATTCTCTTTCTTAACGAAACCACTAATTAAACTTTTACGTAGTGTTATTTTATTATATTTACGTAAAAGATACATCTATTATTTAGTTTTATTATAAAATTAAATAAGAGTTGAAGATGCATATAAAGAGAGTTTATTGTAAGTGTTTGTAACAATACCCCATAATTTGATAGCAATATTCGTGATTAAACCAAAACATTATGATAAGAGAAGAAACATGTGTTTGGTATCATATATGCAATGTTGGGTCGCGACTCGATTACTAGACTAGCGATAGTAATCAGAAATATAAACAAATCACTAGAGTAGCACGATACAACAGAAATATCTCAAAATTGGGTCTCGACTCGATTCTCTAGAGAGAGAGAGATGATAGATCGTATGACTCGAATCAATGTTGTCAACGCAGACCTTTGCAAGTCTAAGAAGTTTCGCCAAAAGTGCAAGAAGTCATGTCATGTCGTAAACTATTTGAGGAAAAACTAAGGACAGGGCATAAGATTGGAATTCCATGTGGTAATAGAAGAAAAAGACAAGAGCAGAAAAGCATGATCAGAAAGACATTTAATTTACATATTCATGTGGTAATAGAAGAAAAAACTTTTGCGTATATTCAAGGGTTGGTTTTGCTCTATATATGCAGATTACACACAAAAATTTATTCATAATTAACAACGTCGAGGCGCAATTAAACAAAATAGAAAGTTTCTAGTTGTGATGATAGTAGTCGGCATTTGGGTTTTTGAGTGTCGAATTTGAGATTTCCCTTGAATCTAAATAGAGTAACAACGTGGCCTAATTTGAACAATGAGACATTATAAAAAAAAAAAAAAAAGCCTCTAGTTGGGGCACGTTGGATTTGAACAAAGCCAAAGAAGGCTTGATACCACCACGTATATGCCACGTAGAATTAAGATAATGTACATAATATCATGGGTGAGAAAAATATTAAATGTGG
>NC_025694.1:4973516-5004149 GCF_000633955.1 Camelina sativa
TGTGGCATATGAATCTATTAATTTGTTATTTTTTGTCTTTAGAATTCAACGGGCTAGCCAAGTGGTGAAGCATTGTTTGTGAATATATCATACATGCTCGCTAATGACAAAAACAAACGTTCTAATACAAACAATATATAATACAACTCATATAATTTTTTTTTGGTAATGATAGAAGTAATATTGAACTCAAATATAATGAAATTTTTGGTGAAAGTTGCGCGTCGAATATACATATAAATAATGATAAATAAGATGGGTTGATATGTTATATAGGTAGAGAGTAGTCCCTTTTAATTGAGAAGATGGCGGTCAAAATAAAGTCATCCCAGTCTTATCATAACCATTTTCCATTTTGGTTTTCTGATAAATAATGACTTTATATTCTGTAATTAGATAGACCCTATGACGCTAATTAATAGCAATCGATCGTCATGATTAAACCAAAGGAAAATGATAAAAGAAAAGTTGATTTTTGGTATTTATGATATGAAAGAGCAATTTTGTGGGACAAAGAGGATCGAGAAGAGAGAGAATGGTTGGTAGAATAGAAGAAAGTGTACGTCGATCGAGAGAATAGATGTCGTGACGCATAAAAATAAAATAATGGTTGAGAACGCATTCTTTAATAATTTTGTATCCATATATGCGTAGTTGATCAGCAATGAGTGGATAAATATAATATGGGTAATGCACGTTCGGTAGTATATTGACATAGTTTATTTTATTGTTCGTGGTCGAGCTTGTCACATACATATATGCAACAAAGAAAAAAAATTATATATGCATGCATGCAGACTCGAATTAATAAATTGTTTATATATATCATATAGTATAATGGTTTCGGTGCGTAATTCCTTTATCCAACTCTAGGTTCAACAAGCTGATCCAACTACTATCGAAATGGTGTTTTATCTAATCTGAAGAATATTATTAACTAGCGAAGACGTTAAATAATCTTGAAAAAAAAAAAAAAAAGATAATGTACTACAAGTATTATTTTTAAAACACACAAATATAATGGGGGGAGGGGGGAGAAAAAATGTCGCATAAAAATAAATGGTTTTAATAAAATAAAAGACTCTCTCACGTGTTAGCAAGAAAAAAACTGTTACCTACAAAAAAGAAAAGAGAGTGACGGGAAACGGCCAAAATCAATCCACGCTATCTGTGAAACGCTTTTTCATACCCAAACTATGGTACCATGCAATTATCAATCTGAACAAACTAAAATTTCAAATTTCCTACCTAAACTTTATTAAATTAACCGATTTCAATATGTCCGTAAACGGTGTTACTTGGTCATTTAATGGTGCTGAGTCAGATGCCAATAAAACGTCGTTTTGGTAGTTTAAATAAAATCAAAAAAGGTTGCTACTACCAGGATTCGAACCCACGTTAACCTAGCCCATCGTTTGTACAACGTAACCACTCGGATAGAGTGATTTCCTTGGGATTGATTAACAACGATGTCATATATTGGCTTCCGTAAATCTTCTTTTTCTAATGCAAACAAATCGAATTTTTATTTTGTATTTTTGAGTTCCACGAATTTTAGTAAAACCTAGATTTGGATTTTTCCTTATCCATCTATACTAGTAGTTTTGCAGCAACTTTTGACAAAAAATTTATTTAAAAAAAAATTAGCATTTAATGCATTAACTTTAATATTAGTTACCAAAAATTTCAAATTTAATTTTAGATAAGATTTAAAAAATAAGGTAATCTTTCTACATCATTCAAAATAAATATATGATTCCTTTCATTTTTATTTGAATTAATATTTAAATTATCTTGAATTATTCTATTTGTTTGCATTAGAAAAAGAAGATTTACGGAAGCCAATATATGTCATCGTTATTAATCAATCCCAAGGAAATCACTCTATCCGAGTGGTTACGTTGTACAAACGATGGNTAGCCCATCGTTTGTACAACGTAACCACTCGGATAGAGTGATTTCCTTGGGATTGATTAACAACGATGTCATATATTGGCTTCCGTAAATCTTCTTTTTCTAATGCAAACAAATCGAATTTTTATTTTGTATTTTTGAGTTCCACGAATTTTAGTAAAACCTAGATCTGGATTTTTCCTCATCCATCTATACTAGTAGTTTTGCAGCAACTTTTGACAAAAAATTTATTTAAAAAAAAATTAGCATTTAATGCATTAACTTTAATATTAGTTACCAAAAATTTCAAAATTAATTTTAGATAAGATTTAAAAAATAAGGTAATCTTTCTACATCATTCAAAATAAATATATGATTCCCTTTCATTTTTATTTGAATTAATATTTAAATTATCTTGAATTATTCTATTTGTTTGCATTAGAAAAAGAAGATTTATGGAAGCCAATATATGTCATCGTTATTAATCAATCCCAAGGAAATCACTCTATCCGAGTGGTTACGTTGTACAATCGATGGGCTAGGTTAACGTGGGTTCGAATCTTGGTAGTAGCAAGTGGTCGTTTTATTGGCATTTGATTCAGCACCGTTAAATGACCAAGTAACACCATTTATAGACATGTTGAAATCGGCTAATTTAATAAAGTTTAGATAGAAAATTTGAAATTTTAGTTTGTTCAGATTGATAATTGCATGGTACCATAGTTTGGATATAAAAAAATGTTTCACAAATAGTCTGGGTTGATTTTGGCCGTTTTCCTAAAGAGTGACAGCTGAGAAAATGATGTGTTAATTAATCTCACCAGTTGGATGAGATGAGATCCTACGGCCTCAAAATATTTAGGTGTACCCCAACTTTTTATACTAGGAAAATCTTGTGACGTGAGACGGGGCTGATATGCTCTCTCTTTTTTTGATTTTTGTTTTTTGTTTTTTGTTTTTTTCTTGTCTCTAATATTATTGTATTTCTTTTAATGCTGGTTTTTAAAACTAAGTACTTGATATTATTGTTATCTGGATTTCATTTTTACGTGTGTTTTTGAGGCAGAATGAGTAATTTAAAATTTCTAGTTATAAATAAACCCGGAATATTTTTTGGAAGAAGAAAATGGTTTTAATAAAAGAAAAGAGAGAGAGAGAGATAAAGAAAGAGGGGTATTGCACTGTTTTATATGGTTCCCTCTTAAGAGAACATATGGGAGAAGCAGGAAAGAGAGAAAAGAGTCCAAACAAGAAGAGGGAAAAGAAAAAAAGCACGTGGAGGGAGAGGGATGCTGCAGATACGGTTGTTTATTTCTTTGCCCACAAAGCAAAGCGAGTCTCACCGTGAGACTGTGACAATAGAAACCGTTATTTTAGCAGATCCCCAAAAAAATAAAAACGACAAAATGGGGATATTAATGATTTACTCAGCACACAAAAAGCAAGAGGGAGAGAGAGGGTACCTCTGGAGTTTTAATTAATAAATAATAATATTGCCTACATTTACTTTTTTTTTTGGTTCCCTTTTTTATTTATTTATTTATTTTGGCTTAAAATTCATAAACTAGCTATTGCAAAAAATTAACAAAAGCACAGAGAACAAAACAGAGTGATTATATATGATAGAAACAGAGAAGATTAAGCGTAGAGACAAATATTAAACCGAAATTGATTATAACAAACTAACATATGAAAAGTTAGAGATGATTTATTGATTTATAACCCACACACAAAAAAAAAAAAAAAAAAAAATCCAAAATACTTAGGGAGGTACCGTAGAGGTCTCCTCGGCCAGCATCCGTTGCTATCTCGGTGGAATCTCTCTTTCATCTCCGTCAGATCCACGATGAGTACACGATTTCCAAGGCAAAAGCTCACCGTGTGAGCTCTGCTTCCCCTTGAGTAACACGACAAACCCACAATTAACCTTCTCCCCGTTTCCTTTGCTTTCCTCTCCTCCTCAAGCTTGCCCTTGACCCAATCTTTGACATGATAAGCTTTTGAGGCGACGGTTGCCCTGACGGTTCGGTTCTCATGCACGAATCGGTAGTGTGTCGCTGGTGTTTTCGCCACTTTCTTCCTCATTTTGACGTGGAATATTAAAATTAAATTAGAAGAAATGAAGAATGGATGAGAGAAGGAGAGAGTGGTGCAATGCATATTTATACACTAATTAAATATTATTTTTTATTCTACCCAAAATATCTTCTCTTATGGCTTATGATCTTTTTTCTAAACCTCCAAACCATATTTTTCTTTTTCTTTTCCAAATAAAATAGCCCAATTGTATTTATAGGCCCGCCCCAATAAACAATAAAACTTACTTATATCCCATTTAACTAATTTTTTTTTTTTTTTCTTTCAACCAAACACCATTTAACTAAGTTTTATAAAATAAAGAGAGTTACCTACTGTTTAATGATGATACTACGTAGTCGTAGTCGTTTTTCTTTTCTTTTTTGGGTTTTGAGTCCAAAGAAGGATACCACCACATAAGTTATAAACCCACGTAGAATTAAGATCATCATGTTACATTAATAATACCATGAATCCCTAATGAGAGAAATAAAATATTAAATGTTTGTCGTGTGCCAAATCTCCTTGATCTTAATTAACTACCCTATATATATATATATCTATATATATATATATATATAAAGGTTGCAACATTCCACTGTCGAGTTGCATTGAAGGCAAGTTAATTTGGGGGATGGGCATGAAATCATTTTTGCTATTTTTTTTCTTCCTTTCTCTCATATTTAAGCGGCGGCTAGCTAGCCAATTTAGTAATGAAGCTTTCTTTGTGAATATATATCTATCTATATATATATATATATATATATCATACTTGCTCACTTCATCAGGCCTACGCCAAGCAAACAGATCATATCAATCTTTGTGATGTCCATGTTCATCATATATGAGAAGAAACTTTCATATTTGGCTTTGCCTTACAGGTTTGCTAGCTATTTCTTGAAAAATAGTTGGAAATCTTCACGTCGTACATGCATCCATCCATACGCATATTTAGTCATATGAATATATAAAAGATTGTGAACTCTGCACGTACGTACATGCATCCACATTTATTAAGTAAGAAAAAACAGTATGAAAATATATGACGGCTCGCGCGTATTGTTTTTTCTCTCTTCATTGTGCTTCCTCCTTTAATAGTGACGTGCTCCATCTCAAGGAATTGATCGATGGTCCAAATCATGTGGTCTCCCTAGTCCCTTTTTTAGTATATATATATGTTGTCAAGGGAGTTAGGGAGTCACTCTTTGGAAAGCATTATTCATTTAGATTTCTCATTTGAAAAAATTTCGGTGTAAATGAAGTCCTCACAATCTTCCTAGAAATCTCCAATTCTACGAAAGCAACTATTCATGTGCTAATAGAAGAAAAAACTTTTGCGTATATTCAGGGGTTTGTTGATTCTCTATGCAGATTAGACATAAAATTATTCATAAAAGGGTAAAAGCCAAATAGAGTAACAACGCGTGGCATAATTAAACAATAATGAGACAAAATAGAAGTTTCTAGTTGGAGCACCTTGGATTTGAACTAAGAAGTATACCACATATAAGACTCCGATGTCGAGTTGCATTGAAGACAAGTTTGGGGGATGGCATGAATCTATGAATCTATTACCAAGCAATGAAGATTTGTTTGTGAATATATCATACTTGCTCGCTTATCACGAAACTAACATTCTAATACAGTATAGAATACAGCTCATATACCTTTTTTGGGGAATGCTAATTGATCAAGCCTAAATTTCAACTTAACATTGAACTCCATATATAATGAATTAAGGTTTGACCATAAAGTATCTGATCACTAAAGTTTGGCTATGATCGAGTTTCATCATGGTATATTAAGTTTACTTGTAAGTGCTTGAACCAGATAAGAGACTGATATTGTGGCTTCGGAGGTGGAGCACTGCTAAATGTGCAAAACATATTTGAAATAATACGTCATTAATTACAGAACATATTTGAGACTGGCATATATAGTTAAAAAAAAATACCCCATACTTGTATTTTTATGTTCTTGTTTGTGTTTATTTACCTAATGATTTTTATGATTAATTAAACCAAAGCAAAATGATAAAGAAAGTCGTTTTTTGGTATATGATATATATAAAAAGAGTAATCTAGTGGGACATAAACGAGAATGGTTGGTAGAAGAAAGTATCGAGAACAGCTCTGTTGTCTTCAATTTAGTTGCATATCGAGAATAGATCTGTTGTCGTATGCAACTAAATTGAAGAATTATGATTCGTAGATTTCACGACCACAACTTATCTTCCACGATTGGACCATTCACTAAGTGCATTGTGTATACGTATAAAGGGAGATAGAGGCCCTTTTAGAGAAGTAGTTACTTTGAATTAGAAAGCTTGGAGAGTTTGTGCCTAGAGATGCTTCGTTGAAACTAAGTTTAATAGAGTTATGTTTCGTGATGATAGTACGTAGTCGGTTTTTTGGGTTTTGAGTGTCGAATTTGAGACTCCTCTTGATCCATATAGAGTAACAACGTGGCCCAATTATGCATGTATTATATCTCTACTAAATTTTGTTATTGAGTATTTAGAAATTACAATGCTTTTATTGATTATCTTTTTAAACCACTCTTTTAATATATGATTTTGCATGCATTGACGAATCTCTAACGTCATCTTATCTTTCGTGATACTAACTTAAGACTAATAGATAAAAAAAAAATTATATACAATATATGGTCAAACTAAACGTGTGTGGAGATTTATAGTCCAGCCGAAACGATGCCGTTTACAAGAAAGTTTCAGTTGGTTACGTCGAGAGCTTAACGATAGTTGCGAGCGATTAAGTAGTACAATTTAAAGCTAATTTAATAAACAATTTATGCACTAATAAAAGTACCTAATCAATGCAAATAAGGAATGAAACTTTCCCACAAAAGAAAAACGGTTAATGGCAAAAGATATTTGGTTAATCGTAGCCGTTTGTTAAGATGAGATCAAAGGGCTGAGAAAAGATTGGTACCATGTTCTGCGTCCAATACACACACTCACGTGACCGTCCTTATTTGAAATAATTTACAACATATATTTTCTTCTTATTTTTTTGTCGCCTTGGTCTTCTTACCAACAAATAAAAAAACATTGTGCGTTGGCGTTTATGGCCTCAAACAAGCACTTGAAGGCCTCAATAGATGTTACACGTGCAGCTTCTTCGGAGACCTCTTTCTCTATGGTTGAAGCGGCAAACCTACTGAAACCAGAGATCAGATCACGTTCTCAATATCCATTTTCAAATCTGCTATGAACGGAAAGTATTTACCACCAACACTGAGGGATTGAAGAGATTTGACATAATCTCTCACTCCACACCCGTAAACCTTCCTAAAAGTGTAAAATACAGAGTTAGATCTTAGCCACACCAAAACATTTCATAAAAACTCTACAAATTTTTTTTAAGGTAAGAGTATTACCGTAGCGTTCCCAAGCATCTACATGAGAAACCCACCACTAGTCTAGCTCGCGTGATACTATGAATTATGGTCAAATAAAGGTAAAAGTCATGGTGTGCGTTGGGATGTGTTGGATCTTTTGGAAATCAAGAATCATAACTATAAGACTAGTTAATGAAATGTTTGGTGGTGGTAGTTCATGTCTTCAACGATGATGTGCGAGATAGGTACGGTAAACATTTGGTTCCAAATTTCTCAATAGCTAGCAATTTCAAAGATCAATTTTGAAAATGTTTTCAAATCAATTTTGGTAGGTACCCAATGCCACAACAATTTTCTTTCAAAAACAGAATATAATAGAAGAGCACATCTTATTCAAAATAAGCTCCTTACTTTACTTAGACTGGAAGAATATATAAACTTATAATAGTGTAGAAGATCAACAGAATAGTAACAGAAACCCAAATTTAAACGAAAAGCAAAACCATAAATGGAAGAATATATAAACCCATGCAGATATTAGGATGCCTAACTTTAATGTGTATGTGTGCTACTGACTCACGGGTAGGTGGGCTTAACAAAGAAAAAAGTAAAGAATGTAGTTCTAAGCCGAACCATTTTCTTTAGGCGGTGCGCTCGAAAGTCGAAGCCGTGTTGACATATCAAAACATTGGGACCATTCAGTTCTATACAAATGTCCAAACATTATTTCGGTCGTAACAATAAAGGAAATAAGGAAAGTGTTTTTTAAATGGATTTCACTTGGTAACAGCCAACAGCGAATCAAATAATATATACATAATTTATACTATAAGGCTATGAATGTGCAACCAACTAGACAAAGCACATGCACCTTAAATGATCAAACCCATGAAACTTCCATCTCTCTCTCTCTCTCTTTCCCCCTATATAAACTAATGTCACTTGCCTCAATATTCCATCAACAATATACATCTGAGATATCAAATATGAAGTCTTTTGCGATCTTGGTTCTTTTTCTCTTTGCAGCACAATCTTTGAGCGTCTATGCAGGCAGCTTCCATAAAGATGTCAAGATACATTGGGGTGATGGTCGTGGAAAAATTCACGATAATCAAGGGAAACTGCTTTCTCTCTCCCTCGACAAATCCTCTGGTTCAGGTTTCCAGTCCAATCAGGAGTTTCTCTATGGCAAAGCCGAGGTTCAGATGAAGCTTGTCCCTGGCAACTCCGCGGGAACCGTCACAACATTCTATGTAAGTAACATGTAATCTCAAAGCATTCTTGTCATCTTTTCGCTACACACAAAGATTGTCGTATGTTAAAACTAATTTCTTTTTTTTTTTCTTCTTTTTGAACAACAAACTAATTTCTTATATGTTGGCTTTGTGTAGCTTAAATCTCCGGGAACTACATGGGATGAGATCGATTTCGAGTTCTTGGGGAACATAACTGGTCATCCAATTACTCTCCATACAAATGTTTACACAAAAGGCTCAGGAGACAAAGAACAACAATTTCATCTATGGTTTGATCCAACCGCTGACTTCCACACTTATTGTATCACATGGAATCCACAAAGGATTATGTAAGTGGATCTTTTAATCCAAACTCCTTTCCTTGAATATTTATATGTATGTGGATATAAACTCATAAGTCAAGATTATTGTTTCTCTCTTATTTTCCAGTTTCACAGTTGATGGAATCCCACTTAGAGAGTTCATGAATGCCGAGTCACGTGGAGTCCCATTCCCAACGAAGCAACCAATGAGGCTCTATGCGAGTCTTTGGGAAGCCGAGCATTGGGCCACACGAGGAGGGTTAGAGAAAACAGATTGGTCGAAAGCTCCTTTCACTGCTTTCTACAGAAACTACAATGTTGAAGGATGTGTATGGGCTAATGGGAAATCATCTTGTCCGACAAACTCCCAATGGTTCAATCAAAAACTCGATTCCAACAGCCAGAAAAGAATGAAAGCGGTACAGAGCAAGTACATGGTTTACAACTATTGCGCCGATAAAAATAGATTTCCTCGTGGTGTTCCTCCAGAATGCAGTTAAACTATATTGATTCTTTGATTCATGAATAAGTTACTTGACATTGTCTTTGTAACTCAAATAAACTCCATCATATTATTTCTTATTCATTTGTTTTACCCATATATACGTGGTGTTTGTGTAAGATTTATAATATGTAATGAGTTCTCCATCGTAAAACTTAATTGGCTCGACTTGTTTATTTTTTTTAATTCGTAACTAATGAAAATATTTCGTGCAACAATTGCTTGGGGGAAGGATAAAATAGTAAGCTTAGTAAATGGATAAAACGAACGTCACAAATCTCAACATAAATTTTTGTTCACATGTAAGTTGTCCAAGTTATGTTTAAAGGTCAGTCGTGGAAAAGGCAATGCTCAGTAGGAAATAGGTATTTTAATTCGAAAGAATAATATATTCAGCGTGAATGACGGTGCGATATTTTTAGTTACGGTAACGTCCATTCCACGATCTCTCTCCATTCACGATAACACAAGTTTGAAACAAAATCTAAATACTCCATCCAATAGGGGGAATTGAGACGGACCATACTCTATAATTTTTACAATACTTAATTTGAATTTGATTACCGGTTTTGAACACAATTAGTATCTTCGCCAAATCACAGGATCCATTCACAAATCAAATAACAGTAAATATAATTATCTTTAGGTAATATATTGAATTATCTTATTTATACTATAATATATTAATTACTTAATTATATGTGAAAACGGATTTCGTGTGACTGAGAAAACTCCAACTATTCGATCTTTAAGATGATATTTCATATTTGGGTTTCTATTGGATGGGAGTATTTAGATTGTTAATAGTATTTATTTTTTAAGATGATTGAAACCCAAATAAATTAAATACTATTAGCAATTATTATTATATTACCGTTCACTCTTTTGGAACGAAACATTTATCTATAGGAGTGGTGTGGGCCCGGGTCGTAAAATAATATAGACTCTCCATGCGGCGGGGAGGGTTTGCGCTCGAGTCAAAAAGTCGAAGCCGCGTTGACAACGACCACAAAGCGGGAACATCATGTGAGCTACAAATGTGCATATACATGAATCAGTATCTCGAATCGTAACAATAAACGAGTAATCAATATATATTTTATTGGGTTCACTTGTAACAAACCAACAACATGTCGTATGAGCCAGCTAGTGAATAGCAGATAATCAATAATCATCAACCCAATGAACCTTCCATCTCTTTTTCCTTTTGTCATTTCAAGCCACTATATAAACTCATGTCACTTACCTCAGTTTTCCATCAACAATACATTTGAGATAAACCAATACTCCTCGAGAGCTCTACAAATTCAATATGAAGTTTTCTTGTGGTACAAGTTTTGCCTTCTTGATTCTGTTTCTCTTCGCCGTACAATCTGTGCATGTGTATGCGGGTAGCTTCCATAAAGACGTTCAAATACATTGGGGTGATGGCCGCGGTAAGGTTCGTGACAGAGATGGAAAGCTTCTTTCTCTCTCACTCGACAAATCCTCTGGATCCGGCTTTCAGTCCAACCAGGAGTTTCTATACGGCAAAGCTGAGGTTCAAATGAAACTTGTTCCTGGTAATTCAGCTGGAACAGTGACAACATTCTATGTAAGTTACATACAATTTCAAAGTATTTTGTCATCTATTCCTACCTTAAATTACATATATTGAGTATGTTGGTGTTTATGATGACTTTTTGTAGCTTAAATCTCCTGGAACTACATGGGATGAGATCGATTTCGAGTTTTTGGGAAACATAAGTGGTCATCCATATACCCTCCATACTAATGTTTACACAAAAGGCTCAGGAGACAAAGAACAACAATTTCATCTATGGTTTGACCCAACAGTTAACTTTCACACGTACTGCATCACATGGAATCCACAAAGGATTATGTAAGTGTAACCTTTGATTCCTTGTATGGCGTATAATCTTATAAATCTTGCAGCTATAAGCTCATGAACTGACACTCTCTTTTTCATTTTTCCTCTCAGTTTCACAGTTGATGGAATTCCTATTAGAGAGTTCAAGAACTCCATGTCACGTGGAGTCCCATTCCCAACAAGCCAACCAATGAGGCTCTACGCGAGTCTGTGGGAAGCCGAACACTGGGCCACAAGAGGAGGGTTAGAGAAAACCGATTGGTCAAAAGCTCCTTTTACCGCTTTCTACAGAAACTACAATGTTGATGGATGTGTATGGGCTAATGGAAAATCATCTTGTCCCGCAAATTCGCCATGGTTCACTCAACAACTTGATTTGAATGGTCAGACAAGGATGAAAGGAGTACAAAGTAAATACATGGTCTACAACTATTGCACTGATAAAAGAAGGTTTCCTCGAGGTGTTCCTCCAGAGTGCAGCTAAATATATTGATTCTTCGATTCGTGAATACGTTACCTTGCATTACGTAACTCAAATATTCTATCTATTATTTTCATTTATTAATGGTTGATCATATATGTGTGTGTTCGCGCTGTGCCTGTGTAAGCTTTCTTAAGTAAGCAAATAAAATAAATTATGGAAAAAAAGAGTTTTTGCGTCTAAAACTTAATTAGCTTTTTCTTGGTTTGTGAAAATCGTAAACATGGAGTGCACTGAGAAATTCATTACTAAAATTCACAAGAATGATTTTTGAAGGACATATATAAATAAAAATAAGCTTACTAGATGGATGACGGATGAGAGTTCCAAGTTTCAAATTAAAATGCATATGTTTAGGACAGTCAAATTATAACATAAATTTTTTGTTTTTGTTCAATAGCTAGGAACATTTGACTTGATCTATATATATGTTATAACATAAATTAAGGTTTCTAGATATATAGGTTTAAAAGTGGCTTCCAATCTCAGTCGTTGTAAATGTAATTCTCACTTGTAAATGGATATTAAATCAGATATACGAATACCCAAAAAAAAATGATGTTTTCTTTTTGTGTTGGGAGGTCAATGATATTGACCAAGACTTAAAAAATGAGCTAATGACAGTTCATATCTAAGTTTAAGGAAACTTCGCTTTATCTTTATATTAATGCAGTAATTCATCAAATTTTTCTTAAAAAAAAATTGAATCCTTTCTAACATTTTTTTTAACATATCGTCTTCTGACTTATGAGTATATTTTTGAGATTTTATGTAAGTATATGTCCATCAACTATCTTTCAATTTAATTTATATAGGTGATGAACATAATTTACATAAAATCCCAAAAATTTACTCAAAGCTACATATTTTGGGACTTAATTTTTTTAAGCCAATCAAAGCTATATATACTTTAAGTCAATCAACAATATAAACAAATATAAAAGTAGACTTATTAAAATGCAAATATTAGTATTTGAACCCTCTATGTGGTGGGGAGGGTTTGCACTCAGGTCAAAAAGTCGAAGCAGTGTTGACAATGATCTCAACGCGGGACCATCATGTGCTATGTGCTGTTCAAATGTCTATATACATTATTTTCTCTGTTTCGTAACAATAAACGAGTAATGAAATTATTATTTTATTAGGTTCACTTTGTAACAACCAACAAAGAGGTCTAATGAGCCAACTAGAATACAGCCCACGACTTAATAATCAAAACTATGAACCTTCCATCTCTTTTTCCTTTGCCATTTCCAGCAGCTATATAAACTAATGTCACTTACCTCAAACTTTCATCAACAATACATTTAAGATACATCAATACTCCTCCAGAAATCTACAACAATGAAGCTTTCTTGTGGTACAAGTTTTGCATTCTTGGTTTTGTTTCTCTTTGCGGCACAATCTGTGCATGTATATGCGGGTAGCTTCCACAAAGATGTTCAGATACATTGGGGTGATGGCCGTGGAAAGGTTCGTGACAGAGATGGAAAGCTTCTTTCTCTCTCGCTCGACAAATCCTCTGGATCCGGCTTTCAGTCCCACCAGGAGTTTCTCTATGGCAAAGCTGAGGTTCAAATGAAACTTGTTCCTGGTAACTCTGCTGGAACAGTAACAACATTCTATGTAAGTTACATACACTAACAAAGCATTTTTTTGTCATCTTTTAAAATTCCTTAGATTACATATATTGAGTATGTTGGTGTTTATGCAGCTGAAATCGCCTGGAACTACGTGGGATGAGATTGATTTCGAGTTCTTGGGAAACATAAGCGGTCATCCGTATACCCTCCATACTAACGTTTACACAAAAGGCTCAGGAGACAAAGAACAACAGTTTCATCTATGGTTCGACCCAACAGTTAACTTTCACACTTACTGCATCACATGGAACCCCCAAAGGATTATGTAAGCGCAACCTTCGATCCCTTGTATGGTGTATAATCTTAAAAGTTTTGAGGAGATGAGCTCATGAAGTCACATTCTCTTTTTGTCCCCTCTCTTTCAGTTTTACAGTTGATGGAATTCCTATTAGAGAGTTCAAGAACTCCGTATCACGTGGAGTCCCATTCCCAACAAGCCAACCAATGAGACTCTACGCGAGTTTGTGGGAAGCCGAGCATTGGGCCACAAGAGGAGGGTTAGAGAAAACAGATTGGTCAAAAGCTCCTTTCACTGCTTTCTACAGAAACTACAATGTCGATGGATGTGTATGGGCTAATGGAAAATCATCTTGTCCCGCGAATTCTCCATGGTTCACTCAACAACTAGATTCAAACAGCCAGACAAGAATGAAAGCGTTACAGAGCAAGTACATGGTCTACAACTATTGTGCCGATAAAAATAGATTTCCTCGAGGTGTTCCTGCTGAGTGCAGCTAAATTGTTGATTCTTTTATTCGTTAAATAAGTTGCTTACCATTGCCTTTGTAACTCAAATGGTTTTTTTTATCAATTAATTATCATTCATTTGTTGCTCATATACTTGTGTTGTTTCTGTAAGTAATAAGATTAAATTATTGAAAAAACGCTTTCATTTTCTAAACTTAATTGTTTTCACTAGATTTGTTAAAAAAATTCAACACTGAGAGAGGTTCATTAATTTTACTAGACTGCTTACAAAAAACATAATTCATAGGCTTTACTATTATGAAGAAGAATTTATCTATCTGATATGAAGGTACTTTAATACTCTCCTGATCAGAACACTTTAGTCTTAACTTAATAATTTCTGAGTGAGAGACTGCATCGCCATACTGATGCAGCATATAATGGACTACGTTGGTGTCTACGGATTTGGATCCATTAGATTCATTAGCTTATGTAAATTAATAATTATTTATTTCCAAAGGATCAGGATTAGAATATTTGGTTTCCTTAGTTTTAGATTCGAGTTTATCATAAAGGGTGTATAAAAGGGATTAAATCCATGTATGGAGAATTATGGATTATTGAATAAACGTTGTTTTAAGAGAGCTTTGCCTAAAGCCTAGAGAGGGGGACTCTCAACCCTAAGAGCTTGTGTTCAAGCCCTGCAAGGAGGACTTGCAAAACCACGTCGATATCGTTCCCGATCTCGACCCTATCCTTATTGCTTCTTCATCAAGTTACAACGTTCTAAGCAAGATCCGTTCGTGTATCCGAGTTCTCCTTGGAGATCTAGCGTTTTCGTCCGTTAATTAAGTTTCCGCTCTCTATCACATACTCACATATTTGTGGACTCGATTGACACAACAATCAGACTTCCGGCCTCTTCCCTAAATATATACCATCATCCTTCGGTTGGTCTGTCGTTCCCGCTGCCTTGCAGAATGGACCGTTTGGGCCTAATCTTTTGAAGTCTTTATTGTAATCAGTATTCTTTTATGTGCTTTTTGTAAACATTAACCAAAGTTTGTACTAACCACAGTATGTAAAAATGCAACGTCAAAAAACATTTGACGTGAACAAAATCTTGTATTCTCGAATTAATTCTCAAAAAGATAAAAACTGACGAGTTTATTACTAGTTTATATCATTCCGTAGTTTTCATTAAAACTGCCCCACAGCAGATATTTTTTAATTATTACCATTGTGTTTGAAAATTGAAAGTGCTGGTTCTGATAACAATATTAATCCATATATGTCATGATTGACCTACAAGTCAATGCTCATCTCTACTTCAAAAGTGTTTTATGGGGCAGGTTCTTCTCGGACCGTCCATGATTAAAGTTTAATATTAACTGATTAGAGAATACTATAATGATGTGTACATACGCAGAACTTGGGTTTCAAAAAGCTTTTTGTTATAATTATCGGCTAGATTTTTCGCATTTGTGGTTAAAATGATTCCAAGAGAGTGACTGATCAAAAAAAATCATGTTTAGATAGAATTATATCAAAAATGATATGCTAAACGTATTTTAAACCATGATCATATAAAGTCATGCAATAAATTTATTTTTAATGATAGCATATTAGAGAAATCAGTTTTAAAAGAAAAACCTTTGGTATCAGTAAGATCGAGATTGTCACCCCATGCATCGTTTTAAGAAAAAACATTTGGTTACATTATAAAATAGTACAGAATAATAAAATTGTAACTAATTTCCAAAGCAAAAGTTCGTAATCAAACGTTCACATAGTCTAATTAGCTAGAGACAGAGTTTAAGTCATTGTATATTTATAAATTCTTTGTGATAGTAGCTTATTTGATATCATGAGAATTAATATTAGCGCTATGAAGTCATAGACCTACAATAATAAGTGAATATTTGGTGATGTTCATCCAATGTGAAATCACTATTTAACAAGTGGCTAACAATATTTTAATTAGTGATGATTAGATCGAGGCCAGAGAAGTGATCATAGTAACATACTTAATAAATATATAGGCCATAACAAAGTTTGAAAAAGACAAGGAACCTAAAGGAAAGGACAAACCAAAATAATTGATGCACCAGTTACTAATTACGCTTATCCGTTTAGATATGTTACTACTTTATGAAAATGACATTCCGCCAATTATTTTAGTACATAAACACAGGTTAGGCACAATTTGTTCTGTAACAAATGTCATTCAATAAACTTTTTTTTTTTCTAAATAATTGTGTGGTTGTGTGGTGAGTCTACAACTATTTTATAGTTTGACATGCATTGACGAATCCGTCGTCATCAGTCTCATCTACCGTGATCATACTTGACTAATACATATAGTTTCTAAGGAAATAATATGTTAATGTATTTTCAAGATTTTAAAATGACTAGACAATAACTCTGGATTATCAAACTGTTACTGTATATAACGTTCTATCATATTTTCGAAAAAATCTAATTACACTTAATATGAATTGTATTGTGGTGATAAACGTTCTACTATAACATCTGAGATTATAAAGTTGACCGTATATAACTCAAAGTCTCTCGAACGTATCCATCAGTTTTAATCACAAATCCTCCAATTTATTCTTTAAAAAAATTTTGAACTGATGATTAGGATTGAGTTCGAGTTGGTAACAACGTTCTACTATAACATATTGTGGTGATAAACGTTCTACTATAACATGGTAGTATTATAAAGTTGACAGTCTATAACCTAAAATCTTTCGAACATATCCATCAGTACAATCACAAATCCTCCAAATTATCCTCAAAAAAATTTGAACTGATGATTTAGGATTGAATTTGAATTGGTAAGAACGTACTTTAAAAAACAAAATCCCAAAAGAAATGGTTATCCAGAAAACTGATGAATTAAATTAAGCACTAACCATAGTGTTCAAAAATAAGATAATGCAATAACATTTAATGATCCCGGAATTGACAAGACCAGACTTAGTTGTCCGAGATGTGGGTTCGTTAAAATGAAGTTATATGGTTAAGTTAATATTGAGATTAGGCCCTTGATTAAGAATTGATGATGAGCCATTACACTTAATAAATTAATTTCTAAAATGATACAGCTGTAAGGAGTAATGGGACCAAGTTGACGTTTGGTTAGGCCGTCCAAATCCAAATTTCCGTGTCAAGAAATTTCATCCAATGAATCATATTCGTATGTATATATTAACTTCTAGTAATAGTATTCGCTTTAATTTCGTAGCTATCCCCATATTATGGTCCATGACTCCCATAGTCCATACTATTACTTCCTCAAAAGTATATGCTACTATTTAAACCCAAAATGTCTTTTGTACTTACCTCAAGTCATGTCAGTGTAAAACAAATTAACACAAGTTAGACAAATAATAGACATTCGATGTATTGGTCTTGATAATCATTTATGTTACCGAAGAGAATCTCATATCTATATTTGTATGAACATTTTATGAACATATCAAATCTCATACAACAAAATTTTTGGTAGGATATGTAAGAGTTGAATACTTCTCTTCGAATTAGCTTTTAACTGAATAATATTCAAACGTATTGTATGGAACGATTGCATTTGTTGATATTCTATACTAAATTCTATGATATTGTTTGGCAATGATGTGAAAACTCAATATGATTTTTTCGAAATAATTTTTGACCACTTATTACTATTTTTTGGCGTCAAAACAGAAGACAAAAATAGCAAAAAGTTGGAAATACCAAATAATGCTTGTTCCTTTATATGAACAATGACGATAAAAAATAGCTTTGGTGCTTTGAAAAAATAGCCTTTGAGTTTGGACCACTCATATTCATTAGTCATTTCCAATAAATATCAGTAGTTGTCCTCATAGACAACATTAAATTTCTTTTATTTGTGGTTTCCTCAGATTTAATTCTAGCTTAAGTACTGTGGACAGCTGTGTTAATTTGTCAAATGAGTGTACACCAATCAAATTAAATTTCTTCATTTGATCAACAAACAAAAAAAAAACACTCTAACCAAAAACCACTAATGCGTACATGCATTTTGAGTATATAAATATATGATTATACATGTATGTCTTAGTGTTGCATTTCTTTTGAGAAAAAATATATGCAAATATTACGTATATAATTCAGCTAGCTTTACTTTCGTTTAATAATTACTTAGCTTTACTTTAGTTCAATATAGCTTTACTTACGTATACAAAGT
Organism: Camelina sativa; assembly: GCF_000633955.1. Classification (NCBI taxonomy): domain Eukaryota; kingdom Viridiplantae; phylum Streptophyta; class Magnoliopsida; order Brassicales; family Brassicaceae; genus Camelina; species Camelina sativa. Next base: position 4,991,803 of record NC_025694.1, read on the forward strand.
TATACATCAGTAATTATAACATTTGATTGAATTAGAATGAAAACAAATAAAGTAGACCGATAGGTATGGTTACACATATTGATCATCGTTTTGTTATTTTGCAATGACACATCTTAATTGACTCCCATCATTAATTAGTGACCAACCAAAAGAAATTGACCTTTTCTATTTACAAGAAAGCGTGTGTGTGGTGGTACTTGCTAACGCCATCAAATCTTTAACCCATACACTAAACTCATACTTTTCTTCGTTGCTTCTATTGTCAATTCACATACATATATATGTATATATTAATCACATCATCAAATCGTAATAATATTGGGAAAAAAAATTGTAAGCTTAAAAAAACTTTACGTTAAAATGTCCAAAGAAAAGTTCGACGTGAGTCGGAGCAAGTTGTTTTGTTCCTAAAGCATGGTCCAGTGGCGACCCAATAATTGGATACATATATACAAACTTGAAAAATAATCGAAAATATTTAGAGAAAAAAATATATTCACAAGACATATTCTCTCTTCAAAAAATTTCAACTAAGCAAAAAATTTGAAGTCGAACAATTCCACACGTAATATATCTTTAGACCTCTTATTTCTTCTATCCTCCCTATTACCTATAGCCAGGGGCCTCTACCGCTCTACGTAGTGGTTTAAGATGTATGAACACATTTGAAATACCGAGAGTCGTGTAAAAATATATAGAAATTACAAAGCACGCAACCAATTATATAGCAAACCATATTATTAAAAAAAATCAACCATATTATGAAATTATTGCACACAGAAACAAAAACTATTATAACATTTACTTATATTGCTAGAGTCTAAAGAAACTGACATCTAAACTTTTATTTTTGTTATAATGTTATATTTTCAAACACACTACATAATTTTAGATACCACTTTGGTTTACGGCAAAAAAAAAAAAAAAAAAACTTTTTTTGTCTGCGTCAATTTTGATATTTTAGTCGGTCATGAATATCTTCCAAACAATTCCAATTTTTATTTTCCATCTAGAAAATGCAACATATTTTCTAACAAATACGCTCATGTTAATATTTACTATAACATTTAAAAGCCAAATTAAGGATGATAAAACTTAATCTGCTTACCAGATGATGGAGGAGATACTCGAGACTCCAGCTGTAACACATCTTGCATGCAATTGTCTTGATATTAGCCTCCTTTTGTTCACCCACTCTCTTCTTCTTCTCACTTATTTAATGTTATTATCTCCCACTATATATACCTCTCTCCCTTCTTCTCTCTTCCTCACATTCCTCACCAAACCCCCTTAAACACACCCACACGTACGCACACATATTATAAAACAATGTCTCCTTTCAAAATATTCTTCTTCACGGCTCTTATCTTGGCAGCGTTTTCAGCCTCCGTTGCTGATTTTAACAGCGACGTCAACGTAGCTTGGGGAAATGGCCGTGGGAAGATACTCAACAACGGCCAGCTTCTTACTCTCTCCTTGGACAAATCCTCTGGTTCTGGCTTTCAATCCAAAACAGAGTACTTGTTTGGAAAGATTGATATGCAGATTAAGCTCGTTCCTGGTAACTCAGCAGGAACTGTCACAACTTTCTACGTAAGATCACTTTCTCTAGTAGTTTTAAATTGATTTGGGTTTGATTTCTAAAAGAGTTTATCTTAATATTTTTTGTGTTTGTTTTTTTTTTTTACTTTCAGCTAAAATCTGAAGGATCGACTTGGGATGAGATTGATTTTGAGTTCTTGGGTAATATGACTGGAGATCCTTATACTTTACACACTAATGTATACACTCAAGGCAAAGGTGACAAAGAGCAACAATTCCATCTTTGGTTCGACCCTACAGCAAATTTCCACACTTACTCAATCCTCTGGAACCCTCAAAGAATCATGTAAATTCAAAAATCTCACCTTTCTTTCCATACACGTAACTAAACCCTAATTAGGTTTTCTAACTTTTTTTATTAATCATACCTTCTGTTCTTCTTTTTGTCCTAATCAGATTGACCGTCGATGACACACCAATCAGAGAGTTTAAAAACTCTGAGTCGATCGGTGTCTTGTTCCCCAAAAACAAGCCGATGAGGATGTACGCAAGTTTATGGAATGCAGACGATTGGGCAACTAGAGGCGGTCTTGTTAAAACAGATTGGTCCAAAGCTCCATTCATGGCTTCTTACAGAAACATTAAGATCGACTCGAAACCAAACTCCAATTGGTACACTCAACAGATGGATTCAACGAGCCAAGCTAGACTCAGATGGGTGCAGAAGAATTACATGATCTACAACTACTGCACCGACCGTAAAAGGTTTCCACAGGCCCCTAAGGAATGCGCAACAAGCTAATAGATTCTCAATTATATATCTTATTTATTTATCTATCTGCCTCTTTCTTTCTCCTTCTTATGTGAATGCTCTGTTTCTTGTTTGTCAATTGTCTGAGAATTTCCTTTTTATTTTCTTGTTTTCGATTCTTTTCATTGTAAATCTCTGTCCAATAAAGGCAATGGTGTGACTTTGCTCTTATAGAAGATATGTATAAAAAGATGTCTCTGTTTTATTTGTAAAAAAATATGTTTATGAGATAATGATAGTTCTATCTTCTTCTAGTTTTCCTCATACAAAAATGACAGTTTATTATTATTATTATTATTATTATTATTTAGTTAAATAGTTTAATTTTTACATTCATTGTAAGATATATAGGAAACGTGTTAAATGCCTCTTAATTAAATGTAGTTATTGTAAAAGATCAAAAATCAACTTTATCAAATTTGTATTTACTAAAGAGTTTGTATGTCATAATCCTACATTCAATAAAAATATCAACAAATCACATGTTTTCATATAATGAGAATTTTTTTACACTTCACACTTCCTTTTTTTTTTAACGACTTCTTTATTACGATAAATATCAACTGTTACATCTTACTTCTTGAACAAGGAAATAAGAAACATTGGTATACACATTATAACTTGAATTATTTGGAATGGTAGTCTTTGATAGAAGATCTGCTACTTGATTGTTGTTTCGTGGTGTCCATTTGAAAATCACATTAGCAAATTGTGTCTTCCAGTAGTTGATGTTGCGGATCCAGTTGAAACTCTTAAAATTAAACACCCGCCCATCAAGGATATCCGTGATTTGCTTGCAGTCTCCTTCAAAAATGATTTTTCTATATCCTCTGCTCCAACAGTGTTGCATTGCAATGAGTAGAGCTTGTAGCTCACTATCTAATGGTGATTCAGTCAATTGGCCAACGGCCTGTCCCGCATCAATGAAATCGCCCTTCTCATTTCGTATTATCCATCCTAATCTTGCTTGTCGAGTATCATTGTTGAAAGAACCATCATAATTGCATTTGAGCCAACCCAGAGGTGGCTGCTGCCAATTCGGTCGAGAAGAGTTAGGACCACTTACTTGGGGATGAGTTGACACATGACACTTCCTTATAAAGACAAACAAACAAAAAAACAATAACACAACAGTGAGTGAAAACGGCGTCGTTGGAAGCACCGTCGTCGTTTTAATGAGAGCACTGCGTCACAACTCACACGTTTTATTTTAAAATTTAATTATTTAATTATTTTCTCGCTTTTAGTAATTTCGACTACTCTTCTTCTTCGTCAGATCTGAAATCAATTTCGCCCAAATCTTAAGACCTAATTTGTTTCCCGGGAAAATCAAACAAAACCGTCACCGGAATCTTCCAATTCTCTCCAGTAAAGAAAGAATGTCGCACAATGATACGATTCCGCTTTATCAATCATCTCAATCAGACATCGACGAGATTGAGAATATGATGAGCGATAATTTCCAATCAGGTCCCGGGACCGTACTCCCAGCTCGTCCACCGAGCCCGATCCGTCCGTCCATTCCCGTTTCATCCTCACCGTTCGTTCAATCCAACCTCCCACCGCTTCCACCGTCTTCTTCTTCTGCTTCTTCCACTCAGAAGGTGATGCCTGTTCCAGCTCCTCCGCCGCTTCCTTCAGCAGCTGAAGGTTCGAAGACTATCGGAGGGAGTGGATTCGGATCTCCTCCTAATACATTGACGGAGCCTGTTTGGGATACTGTAAAGCGAGATCTGTCACGGATCGTGAGTAATTTGAAGCTTGTGGTGTTTCCCAATCCGTATAGGGAAGATCCTGGGAAAGCACTTAGAGATTGGGATCTATGGGGACCCTTCTTCTTCATTGTGTTCTTGGGTCTTACTCTTTCGTGGTCTGCTTCGGTTAAGAAGGTAAGATCTCCAGATTATGGTTTCAGCTTTTGTTTCACTGGAACCTTTAGTTATGTAGAACTGGCTTTGCGTTTGTGTGATCAAGTTATGAACTTGGAATCTTAGATTTAGCGAGTTCTATTGACATATGATTTGAGCAGTCCTTATAGTTGGAATGTCCATGTATTCGGAATGAAGAACTGTAAAAGTGCATTGAAATGTGACATATTGGTTAGATTTACAGCTCCTGTAGAATCTTACTTGTAGCATTGCTCTTAAATTTGATTCTTTCAGCCATTCTTACTCCTTCCGGGCAGTCAGATTTTGGCTCATAGAATTGGTTTCGATGTGTTATATTTGATATGTGGTCCTTGTATGAAGTTTGGTGCTTTCTTACTATTCATCCTCCCTTGTCTTACATGAGCAGCATTTGATGTGTTAGATTCGATAGACAATTTGAACACTTTCACCTTGAATTGGTGTAGCCATAGCTTATCTGGCCAATCCTTCATAGATTGGCAAGAAATGGTTTCTATTAGGATTTGTGAACATATTAATATATTTTATAAGGAACTCTGAAAGGAAAGGGTAAAATGAAGGCCTTTCGTTTTTGCTGTGTTGGAATGCACTTAATGTTTAGATCATGCATCTGAAAAGGCATGAATTTGCTGTGTATGTGTTGTTTGTTGTTGACGTTGTTGGAATGTTGTCACCACATCATATTATTGAATACCCTGTTTTCAGTTTCGTTTATAATCTGTGCTTCCCAGCATTTGCGTGAGTTATCTACGATTGAATCTCTATAGTAATAAGGCACTACATTCATACATATCTGCTAGAATAAAGAATCATTCTTTGTCTATTGCAATGGCCGTCGATCTCATTCTTTTTCTCTGTCATTTCCAGTCAGAAGTGTTTGCCGTGGCATTTGCACTACTTGCAGCTGGGGCAGTAATCCTCACACTAAATGTGTTGCTCCTGGTAAGCACACATTTTGATTCCTGTATTGGTACAAAGCCACATACTGTTGCCTTTCTTGTTGTTAGTTTTGATTCTAAAACATCCTGATGCAATTTTCAGGGAGGACATATAATCTTCTTCCAAAGTCTAAGTCTTCTTGGTTACTGTCTATTCCCACTGGACGTAGGAGCAGTGATCTGCATGTTGAAGGACAATGTGATACTCAAAATGGTCGTTGTGTCTGTGACTCTTGCCTGGAGCTCTTGGGCCGCCTATCCTTTCATGAGTGCCGCCGTGAACCCGAGAAGGAAAGCTCTCGCACTTTACCCAGTCTTCCTCATGTATGTCTCTGTTGGTTTCTTGATCATTGCCATTGATTGATTCGATCTGGAAAAATGGGAAATCAGAGAGTGGTTCTTTGATTCAGAGTGAGAGATCATTTGGTACAGAGTAGATATAGTGAAATTCTCCAGCCGCGAACTATTCCGAGTTCTAATGAGATCATATGTATAATATGTTCTTTTACCCCTTTTTGATTAAAAATCTGGTCGACAATATTTTATATGGTTTTGCTTTACGTGTATGAATGAAACTTACGGTTCTTTTTTGGAAACGTATATATAATATATTAAGTAAGACTTTGATGATGATCGTATTTAATTAGGAATACCAATCAACTAATTTCTGTGAAAATATGCACAATAAGCATTTCTTTTGTGATGCAAGTTTTTTTGTTGCAAGATCAATATATATTATTCACATTTTTAATTTGCAACTGAATATACTAGTGACCAATATCAATATCCATAAGATCTTGTTAAAAGAATCTAACCAAATAGACCTTTCACAAAGGGAGGAGAATCAAATCTCACGAAAAGAGATTCGAATTTGGGTTGTGTTTTACAAAGTCAAGCTGTGGGATTTGTTTCTTTATTTGTGGATTTGTTTTAAAAAGTCCATGACATTAGTTGGCGAAATGGAAATTACAATGGAAATTTAGGAAAAACAGAAGTAAAAAAAAAAAAGATTCAATATTTGCTACTAATAAGATACGAATTAAAAATCTGGATGAAATCTTTCTTCTCTTTAGTTGCATTTAATTTCAGAGATTATAGCTTCTGTGTCACACAACCCTCAATTATTTTTAATTTCTTTTTGTCTTTTCAAGTTGTTAAATTTTGTTTGGTAGTAGTAAGTAAAGTTATTTTGGGAGACGAGTGTGGCAGAGAGTGGGGGTGTGGCTCTCGAAGTGATAATGTAAGAAGACAGAGCTTGCTTGTGTACTACGTCATTTCTTTTCTTACTACTCTTTTTATATTCTTTTTTACCTCTTCAGGTGAAATCTGAAGATCTCTCAAATACACACCAATTTTTACGAATACTTCATATTCTTAATAGTGAAGTGAAAATCACCCCAAAGGCCAACATCATCAATTTATCAATTTTGAACGGAGAACCAAAAAATACAAGAAGAGATTCAATTTTGACCAAAAGAAAAAAAAAAAGAGAAAGAGATGGTCGTCGTTTTAATAGTGAAGTGAATGATTCTTTTCATTTTTCTTTAAAATCTGAAATAGAAAATGCCAAAGAGTGTCAGCTTCAGAAGGTACCATCATTACAAACCCTAACAATTTGCATAATAGTAATATAAAATTCCAATTGTGTACTTGAGGATGCCTTTGTAACATTGCATAATAATATATATAGCCTTACAACTTTTGACATTTAATATTGATTTTTTTATTGTTGGCCATTTTGGGTTGAGAGCTCGGAACCAGAGGATACAAAACTCCAAATCCAGAATCACCAACGGATCTCTGCACAGAATCTTTCGTCCAAATTTTTCCCCCACAATATCAACCAATGGTCTTTTACACACCTAATTGTTTTTCTATTTGTACATAATTTTCAAATTTTCGTTTTTGAACTTCAGAATACCTATGATTTTGAATTAGTTCAACCTAGCGTTTACTTACACACTTTACTGTTACTTCGAAAACGTTTTCGTTTTATTAAGTAGACAAATAATACATTAAAGGTTTTGGGTGTTGGGGAGATTCCACAGTTCTGCAAAAGTGACTCTAGTAACTTGGACCTTATCGACTGTCGTTGTCATTGTGTGTCAATGTGTCATCTCCTTTACATATCTCACCAATTTAAAACATCTGAAAAACGTCAATATTTTCTATTGATTTTGTCGGCAAAATGAAACATCGATTAAACAACTACTACTATTGTATTTGTTTTTGATCCATTCTCATAATACGGCTCCTTAATACATATACAAGGCCGGAGACTAATCAGATCGAAATTAACTAATTAAGTCTATCAGTCTCATCTTAAGAAGAGCTAGTCTCAGCTTGCCAAATTGTTTATCTACGGATTAAAGTCTTACAAACCACTATCTATCAATTTTTTTAAAAAAATAAGAAACCGTATTTTAAAATATTTTAAGCTTGATACCCACCAATCTCGGAGCTCAAAATGTATACTGTATTGATTATGTTAAAAGTGTTCTTAACTAATTTTGGATATTGATGAGGTTTTATTAATGTTGGAATTAGCTAGATCGAGATGTGAAAGAAAGTTGAGAGGGTTTTGAGCATAATGGTAAGAGATGTTGATATGCAAATGTAGACAAACAATGGTGTCCCACGTAAATTCGAGTGTCCTAAAGAATAAAATCACAAAGTCCCAACAACACAACACAAACCCAACTGTAAGTCACATTCACAAACCCTAAACTAGACCCTCATGTTCCCTTTTGCTTTTACTAGTTTACTTATCAATTTCTTTTCAAAGACAACATTACAAATTTACAATGATCATTATCCATTGCGTTAGTCCTAAATATGATGAAAAACAATTCCTTATCCTTTAATTTGCGTTTTACCATTCACATATTATTTCACGTTTGTAAATTTCAAAAGATCTATGACATAAAAATAAAATAATTTAGTTTGATGCAACTAGAGAAACCACATGTAGACGACACAAAGTAATATTTAGAAACCCCTTCGAACTGAACACTAGAACCAATCAATAAAACAAAAACATCTTACTAGATTGAACCAATCCAGCTAGATGATCTGTTCTTGGCTGTCTCGTAAAAACTTACCCTCTTTTGGTATTTATTTTTTAAAATTTTAACTATTTTCTTGTCGCTTGTGGTGTTTTTCTCGTTGTACTTGTTTGTCCGATTCATTTAGCGTAAGAGTAAAAACCTATCCATTTCTATGGTACCGTCCTTTATATTCTCTTTTCATCATTCTTCACCATTCAAGTTTTCAACCTTTTGCTCAACAAAATATATTAAAAAGGTGAATTTCCATTTTTTTTTTTAATAATCGTTATCATATTGTTGGACAAAAGAAAAAAGTCGAATAGTATCCGATGTGAGATTTACATGTCACATAACCATTACCCCTCTCGGCAGTCCCATTCACTCGATAACTTGTAATTGATGTTGTAAGCCTATAAAACCATAGACCTACGAAATAATTGAGTAATAGTACTACTAGTTGCTTACATTATTTGCACCATAACACAACAAAATAAATGGTAATATCGGCAAATATCAAAACAATTTTTTTCCGATAAAAAAAGTAAGACTCCTCCAATTGCTTATAAATTGAGGTGAGCACTTATTTCATATTTCAATAAATTCCACCAACGTCACTCTCTTCTCTTCTCTCAAAAGCCTCAACTAAACATTTGTTTCCCTCCCAAATCTCAAGAACAATAACTTCAAAAAACCATCACTCTTATCTCTATAATTAAGCTAAACCCACTTCTCAATTTCTCGAACTTCTCCCTAAAGATCAAAACTTTACTCTGTTCCTTTCAAAAAAACCAATCTTTTTTTATTTTTGCTCTGTAAAAAAAAAACAGAGTAAGTAAGATATGAAGATGAGTGACTATTGGACAACAATGGCTTCTCTAGTTGGTATGTTAGCCTTTTGTCAAACAATCCTTCAGCTCGTGTTCCCGCCGGAGCTCCGACTAGCTTTCCTCCACGTCTTGACACGTCTCCGCCACGTGTTCTCTTCTCACACTTACTTCGACATAACGGAGATTGACGGCGTCAACACCAACGAGCTCTACAACGCCGTTCAGCTCTACCTCAGCTCTTCCGTCACCGTCAACGGCGCTGTTTCTAGCAGAAACAACAACACACGTCTCAGCTTAACACGTGTCCCTAACTCGAGCTCCGTCACTTTCGGTCTCTCCAACAACGACAGAATCACCGACGTCTTTAACGGCGTCACTGTCCTCTGGGAACACGTCGTTGTTCAACGTCAAGTACAGAGCTTCTCGTGGAGACCAATGCCGGAAGAGAAACGAGGGTTTACGTTACAGATCAACAAGAGAGACAAAGACCTTGTCTTAGATTCTTACCTCGATTACATTGTCGGGAAATCAGAGGAGATACGCCGGAGAAACGAGGAGAGGCTTCTTTACACGAACTCGAGAGGCGTCTCGCTCGATGTGAGAAGCCATCCATGGGATTCTGTGAGGTTCAAGCATCCGAGCACGTTCGATACTCTTGCGATGGATCCTGAGAAGAAGAAACGGATCATGGAGGATCTAAGAGAGTTTGCGAGCGGGCAAGGGTTTTATCAGAAGACCGGAAGGGCTTGGAAACGAGGTTACTTGTTGTATGGACCACCTGGAACCGGCAAGTCGAGTTTGATCGCTGCGATGGCGAATTATCTTGGATACGATATCTATGATCTTGAACTCACTGAGGTTCAGAACAACTCTGAGTTGAGGAAGCTGTTGATGAAGACTAGCTCTAAGTCGATCATTGTTATCGAGGACATTGATTGTTCTATCAATTTGACGAAACGAGGGAAGAACAAGAAGAAGAATGGGAGCTATGAGTATGATCCGGGTTTAATAAACGGGTCGGGTTTAGATGAACCGGGAAGCTCGGTGACTCTCTCGGGGTTGTTGAACTTCACTGATGGGCTTTGGTCATGTTGTGGGAGTGAGAAGATCTTTGTCTTCACGACTAATCATATTGACAAGTTAGACTCTGCTCTGTTGAGAAGTGGGAGGATGGACATGCATATTCACATGGGTTTTTGTAAGTTTCCGGCTTTGAAGATTCTGTTGAAGAATTATCTGAGGCTTGAGGAGGATGAAATCGACGGTGTCGTTTTGGAGGAGATGGAAGGATGTGTGGAGGAGGCAGAGATTACGCCGGCTGATGTTAGTGAAGTGTTGATTAGTAATAGGAGTGATGCGGAGAAGGCGGTGAGAGAGCTTGTTTGTGTGTTGAAGGAGAGAGTTGTGAAGAGAAGGAAGAATGTTGGATTGAAGAAGGTGACAAAAGAGGAAGGTGAAGAGGAGGAAGAAGAAGAAGCAGAGGAAGAACAAGAGAAGAGAGCTTTGGATAGTCCTAATAGAAACAGAGAGGATTTTGGGTTTCAAGATGAAGAAGACAAAGAAGAAGAGAATGAGAAATGAATGTAGTAGTAGGATCATTATCTAATGGTTCATGTGTGTTTCATAACTATTCGTTTTGTTTAGTCAAAATTTTATAATATATGATATTAGTTATTTACATGATATGAGGTTATCCATTTTGGTGATACTCTTAAGTCTAGGCACGGTTATGATGAGATTGCTACAAGGTTTTGTTGATAAATTAGCATGAGGCGAAACCTTCACAGACAAAATTGGTTTCTAGTGGTTAATTTGGTTGTGTTCACTGATGTTGCAAGGTTTGGATCTTTACATGGCAAGTTATTTGTGAGCTTCTGTAGGATTGAATCATCAATGGCCTACCCTTTTTTTTTTTTGTAGTACTTGTTTTTCTCATATTTGTGTGTCGGATATGTTTGTTTTGTTTGGTCACTTGACTCTAAATGCAGCTAAAAACCAAAATGGTTTTTGGTGGAAGAGGAGATAAAAGAGAATTGACGTGTGAACGTTGCTAGTGTCACACCCATTTAAACATCCATGTCACAAACCTCACCAGTAAGTTTTCAAAATTTTTGTTTAGGAAACCAATTTAATTGACAAGTGACATTAAAAGAATCATCACATCAAAACAGTTCGATATCAAACTTATAAAAAGTATGCTGAAAAATCAATCCTATCAAAGTGGTTGGTATCAGAAAAAGGTGTTGTTATATATTATGGCCCAATCTCTGGAATCCCACATTCCCAAATTTTAGAGTCCATAAATAATGTAAAATTAAAAAGTCGAATTTGGGAATCTTAATCACCTCAAATGAACCATGGGTTAATGTCAAAAAAAGTAGAGCAAGAACCAGTTACCAGTCTTGCCAACTAATATAGCGTGAATGTGATGATCTCCTCTTATTAAAACAGAACTAAATTTGCTAATATAACATTATATTTCTAAGATTTACATAATTAACTTTTACTATTTTAATAAATACTATTTCTGTCTCTAAAAGATTGATGTTTAGAAGCTTTTACACATTTTAAGAAAACAATAATTATTGAGTTTAAATATATTTTTTTCATTGACTAAAGAGATATTATTTAATTTTAAACAAATAACAATTCAAAATTTTAAATATTTTCAATAATTACTTCTTGAAGTTTACAAAATATCAATCTTTGTGGGACAAAAAAATATCCCAAAACATCAATTTTTATGAGACAGAGGGAGTATCATAACTTAGAGTTATTATCTGTAATATTATAAATATATATACATTATTTTCTTACTCTTAATAGTAAGTTTGAAATCTATACAAATCTCTTACCCTTTCCACAATATTAACAAATTAAAAACCATACAAAAATATACAGAATAAGATATAATGTTATGTAACAATTCTAGTTCCAAGTTTTATTTTGTGGAATTTATTAGTAATATATAAATGTCAGTTATATAAGTCATTTGGTATTTGACTTGTTTAAAAGTAGCACAATTAAATAAATAATGAGTTGGCGAACAGAGTTGATGTTTGCGGCCCAACAACAACAACAACACGGGACATTCTTGATGTTTTTCTTTGTTCTTCGCAGTAATCTTCTGCGGCTAAGACCATCTTAACTTATATTCTTTTCCATTAAGAGTATGCCACGTATGGTGGATTAGTGGAGGCCTCTGTATTATTATTGTATCCATTAAACGTTTTATTAGTTTAAAAAGCTGTGAAGAAGCAAAAAAAAAAAAAAAA
>NC_025694.1:5004248-5021683 GCF_000633955.1 Camelina sativa
AAAAAAAAAAAAAAAAAGAATTAATACAAAAAAAAAAACGTAAAGCTGGGAAAATAAAAATTCCTTCTTTCCTGCAGAAGCAAAAGAAGAGGAAGAAGGGAGGAGAAGGGGAGCAGAATCTATTAATTTGGATATAATCGGAGATAATCTATTCCGGCGAAGATTTTGCAGATTGGTTTGGTCTTAATTGAGAGAGGGAGAGATGATGGTAGCTAATAGTTTCGATCTATGGCAAAAGGATGTCTTTTTCTCCGCAGCTGAGGAGGTTCAAGAATCTGCTGATATGTAATGTTTNTTTTTTTTTTTTTTTTTTTTTTCATCTCAACTTGTTTCTTCGTAATTGTTTCGTGTAGCCTGTGAATCGGAATTTGATTGAGAAGAAATAGGGTTTTTGAGTTTGATGCTTCTCTCCTCTGTTTTTTGTAATTTGTATTTTTTTCTTCTTCTTGTGATTGGTTGGCTCTTCTAGCATGATCTAAGTGAGGGGATTTGGTGAAGAATTGAGATATCTAATTTGAAAAGTTTGATCCTTTTTTCCAGAATGGAGTCTGCGTATAGGTTATGGATTAAAGAGAAGAGACAAGGTCCTCCTCGGGTTTCTGTTAATTCAGACGAGCTCTGCAAAGAACTCCAAGCAGCTTTGAGCACTGCTAAATGGCAGGTATATATATAAAATAATGTTCTTTCATGGTATGTTGTTTGTGAAACTTCTGTCAAGTTTTGTGATTTTGGTTTTAATTGTTGTAAACTTGATTCAGTTGGAAGAGTTTGAGAGGGCAGTGAGGTTGAGCCATGGAAATTGTAGAGATGACACTACCTTGACTAGACATAAACAGTTTGTTACCGCTATTGAAAACCAGATTTACCGAGTAGAAACTTCTTTGCAAGAAGCGTTAAGCGAGAATGGGAAACAACCTTTGCGTTGGGTTGATCTTAACAAAGAAGAGCGTGATGATCTTGCTATGTTTCTATCTGGATCTTCTCAGACGTCAGATAGTTTAAACAGTGATAGCATCAACTTGAGAGATTCCTCGACAAGTTCCATTGCTGAGATGAATGGTAGAAGAGAAGCTAGATGTTACGGTGACACTCCTGACTGTGTGATTGACATTGAAGAGAGAGGAAGTCCTGAAAGTGGTGATGATATAATCCGTGTGCAAGCAGATAAAAAAGCTGGTACAAGAAGAACTTGGAGTTCACCAAATGTTCCTAATATCAGTGCGTTGAGGATTAACGTTCCTAATAATGCGAAAGAAGAAGAGAGGAAGAGATTTTTGTCACAGATTGAAGCCACTCCTAAAGAAAAAGGAACCAAACCTCTGTTTTGGTTGCAGAGATGTCGTGATTTTAACCAGGTAAGCTTCCACGATTAGATCATCTCTACACGACTATATCATATCATAAAGTCTTAGCTGTTGGTTTCTTATTGTGCAGCTCTTTGACAGAGTCAGTCTTTATCAAAGGCGGTTTCGTGTTCCGTTTAGCCGCCCGATTCAGCTCATTCTTTCTTTAATGCTAATTTTGTTTCTTCTGAGTGAGTCCTTCTTCTCTTGATTCTCATGAGTTATGCCACACTATTGTCTCCATCACAGTCTCTTTAACAGAATCAGTTTCCTTTGTTTACCTCCCCAGTACCGTTTCGAGTTTATTCATCTTGAGAACCTAAACAATGGTTTCGGAAATACTCTCAAGAAAAATTGACAGGTGAATGATATTTCAGAATCTAAAATCATAACTCCAAGTTTTCTAAGACAATCTTTATATTAAACGTTACGTCCTTCTCGTGGATCTTTGCAGGTTTTGTTTCACAGATTCTTGCGTACACACGTTAGATGATGCGACATGATTGATTCAACATCCCTCAAAAAGGAAGAGAGGGTTAAATAAAGCTTTGTCACAAAGATTCAAAGAAGGACAAGTCTGCTTTATTACTCTCTCTTATCCACAGGGAATATATAGGGGGGACATGTAAATTTGTAAGATACAATTTGTAAAACTTGAAGCTACGGTTTAGACGTGTATCTGTAGAAAACCAAAAATGCGTGTTGTGTTCAATGATATCTCCAGTGTTTGTTTGTCTCTCAGATATTATTTTGGAACAAAAACATTCTTTTGTCCCCTTTCACTTACTTCACAAGTCTTTTGTTCGAAATCATTGTTGTTGTCTTACCTTATTTTTTTAAAAAAATGCTCATTGTAGTTGACGTGTCAATTTCTTTCATCACTACGTTCAAATCTTAAATGTCACAGCTCAAACGTATCATCAATTTAAGTCAATTCTAGTGAAAACAATCCGGACAACAACAATACTGTCAATACACATTATTAAGAACTCTGAAATCAAAAAAAAAATCTTCACCTTATTGCAAGTATAAACTCAATAAAAATCTTAATAAAGTTGTACACTATAAACACATGAATATGGTGAAATTAATTTGTAAAGAAAGAAAAAAAAGTATAATGATTATAAATCTAGAAATCTTTGGACAAAAAGAAAGGTGCATGTCACAGTCTCTTAAGATGGAATTTGATCTCATACCAATTATCAACCATGAATTTCAAAACACAAATAAATGCTATTAAAAAAAGAAGAAGATATAATAACTTCCTGTCTAAATCATATAAAATCGACAAGTCCCATAGGAAAAAGTAAAGTAATAAATATTTTTCATATCCTTCTCGTGCCTCTTTCGATCATCATTCATTCATTCCTCACCTAACCAATTAAATTTCAAAAATAACAACGTACTCGTATGTAAAAAATATGCTTTGGAATATTCAAACAAATGAGCTGAAAATAAAAAACAACAACAAAAAAAGAAATCATAAAGAAAAGAAAAAGTTGTGACGACGGGTATGTTTATGGTCCAAAGACTGCAAACTCCAAACTATTATCGATTCACCAAATAAATTACAATATCGACATTCTTTCACAAAAATAAATTAGAATATCGATGAAACTTATACTAAATAACGATCCTGTCCTTTCTAAATCAACAGCAAAGCAATTTTTTACTAGGGATAATATAGTAATATTAAGGATGTGGCACCCAAAACGGCGCCGTAGCAGCCACGCTTCTAGGCTCCTTGCAACTTAAAGCGTTGAGAAACCTCCAAGAAGGAGACGGTGACGGCGATCGAGATCTACGAGATTTCCGGTTAGTAGGTGACGGAAATATAACCGGTGGTATGTTCCGGCGACTCTGACGGTTCTTGATATCTTTGAGTTCAATCTCCGGTGGGAACTTAACCATTCCAAACATGATCACATACCATCTCCTCGGTTTTACACTTTTTCCACTTCCTGAGGACGCCGTCTCAGCCTTTACAGTGTTTTTGGCCGGCGAACTACTTGTCGGTGGAGAATGTACGGTGTTTGGACCACGTGAGAGCTTGCGATAATCTAAAGAACGACTTGTCCTCATAGGTCCGGCATTGTCAAGACGTGCCACGGTATTACTACCGGGACGGTTAAGCTTATGGCCTTGTATCGCGGATAAGGACTCGGAACGTGCGCGAATTCGAGGGCTAATGTGTTCAGGAGGCGAAAAGAGGGCATTTTGGTAGTTTAAAGGGATGAGTTTGCCGCCGAAGATTATGTTTTCTGCCGGAGAAACATCGTAGGAGGTTGAGGTAAGAAACTCAAAAAGCTCGGTCGATGGTTCACGGTGTTCTTCGGTGGTGATTGGGGTGGCGGTGGGGTTGATGTTTTCGGCGTTGAGGGGAAGATCCCGGAGAGATAGTGCTTCTTCTTTTTCTTCTTCTTGACAATATTGAAATGGTTTTGTGAGTTTAGTAGGGTTTTGGAGATTAGAGTTTTTGGAAGTATCCATGTCTTTCAGGGAGAGAGAGGGAGAGAGAAAGACAATGAAGATATTGAAAGTAAGTATTAAGTTTTTGTCATCATACATATATATACATGGCCTTCTAGAAGGGTCAAATACTTTTACAAGAACTTAAAGTGGAAACTATATTGTTTAACTTAACGGCTTAGACTTCTTTTGGTGTTTTCCCTATACAATGCATATATTTGTAGATTTTTGACCCGCTCCAAGTTTTATGTTTGCCAAATTTCTCATCGTCTTTCAAAATATTATTTGAGTTATATATATGACAGATGAGGACCGCCCGATGTGCGGGTTTAAAGTTTTAGAAATAAAATTAAATTTTTTAAAATTTATTGTATGTTATATATAAATTTTATTTTTGTTATAATACACTGATTTATATTAATTTACAAATTTTTTATATATGTTACTATTAAAAGTATATTTTTTATACTTAAATGTACTCTTGTATGTTATAAAAATATTCTTTATCACAATCTAGAAACTGTCTATATAAATACATTAAGGCAAGTATATTACTTTCACTTCTGCATAGTTTTTTAATTATTAAAATTGTTGGCTTAAAAAACATTTTGAATAAAAAATATATTACATAATATACTAATCAATGATGTATCATCATAATAATGTATGACCACCATGGAGAAAAAATCGGCTCCTTCTTTTTCCCTGATGGAGAGAACCTTGCGTCCAACCTCTTCCACTATGGAGAGAACTTTGGCTCCGCCTTTCTTCCTTGGAGAGATAACCTTACGTCCAATCTCCTCCACCTTCCTCCCTTGCGGAGATAATTTTGTGTCCAACCTTCTCTACCATAGGGAGAACCTCGGCTCTGCCCTCCTCCTATGTGGAGAAAATATGTTCACGTCCTTTTGCTATCTCAAAATAGCTTGTTCCGACAACCAATAAAAGTAAAAACAATTTTCTAACTTCACAAAAAAATCTTTTGATAGTAACTAATGTTAAATTTCCCAATGTATTCGTGATAGTAACTATGCCAAAGTGAAAGTAAAATAGTTGGCTTAATGTGTTTATTGATAACATAATATACTAATCAATGATGTATCATCACAATAATGTATGACCACCATGGAAAAAACCTCGGCTCTGCCCTCATCCTTTATGTAAAGAACCTTACGTCCAACTTCCTCCATCATGGAGAGAACCTTGTCTCCGTCTTCCTCCCTTGGAGAGATAACCATGCGTCCAACCTCCTCCACCTTCCTCTGTTCGGTAAATAACCTTGTGTCCAACCTTCTCTACCATAGAGAGAACCTCGGCTCTGCCCTCATCCTGTGTGGAGAGAAAATGTTCACGTCTTTTTGCTTTTTCAAAATAGCTTGCTCTGACGACCAATAAACGTTAAAACCTTTTTCAATCGTCACAAAATCTTTTGATAGTAACTAATGCCAAATTTCTCAATGTATTCGTGGAAGTGTCTTTGACACACCATGATGTAGCCTTTGTCTCTATAACGCTTCAACCGCCACATTGTTTAGTGAGCCCATGTCTACTCTTAGTCCATGAGCCCACCTTCCCAAGTGGGCCCTACATCTATTCCCGGCTTGTGGACCAACCCATATTCGATGGCCGGTTTGTTACGTCTGGAAATCTTTTAAAATTTGATTACCGACCTTACAAATCAACAAATGATATTTTCTTGTGTTTTGTCCTCACTCGCACAATTTCGACAATCACTTCCAGAAATATCACGCATCATAAAATTCTCTCGAGACCCTTGACTGAAAAAATAAGTGCATTTTGGTGACGTATGTGGCTAAATCAATTCTTTTAAACATTTCTGCAAACCAAGGTGTTAGAGTCTTTGAGCTCCTATGGATATATCAACAACAATTTTTTTTTTCCAATCTATCTATCTATGTTTGTTGTACATTTGTGTTTGATTAGCCTATTTTATCAATTTATTAGGTTGATGAGCTTCTATTCGTTCTCTCCCTTTGGGATTGAATGAACAATGGTAACAATGTTTGCAAAAAAAAAAGAAGGGTTTATGACCAACCAATCAAGGTTGAGAAATTGAAAAAAAATTAATTTGGCATAATTAAAGAAACAATAGAAAATTATAAACATGTTAATATATGAATTCCAAATCATTCAAAGATTAAAATATAAATTAAAATAATCTAAAAATACTACAATAAATTTTAAAATACAATATTAAAAAAAGAAGACTCATATATTAATTTTTTTTTTGTCAACATATTAATCTTAGATATTCCCAACTGAAAAAGAAGAAAGTAGTAAAAAAATTTGGTTTAAGAAAATAAGAAAAATTTATTTTTCCATTAAAATATATTCCCAATTAAACAAAGTTGAAAACAATGTTTTTGAATAAATTATTTAAATATGAGGCGATCTTTGATTATATAGAAGAGGGTACACAATTAAGAATTAATAATTAAAAGTATATTTTCCTCAATCTTTTTTTTTCTAAATAATTAATCACTTAAAATTTGAAATAAGTAAATAATATTATAATTTTTAATTTGATAAAATATATATATATATATATAATCTCCTTATAATTATTTTTAAAAACTTTGTTTTTTTCTAAATTCTGAAATTTTTTATAATTATCTTTTTACTTTATTAATATTTTTTAAAACAAAATATTTTCATTTTGTTGTAATCAAATTTTTCCTATTAAATATTTACACATGTCAAAATTTCATATTGATAACTTGACACATGTCAAAATTTTGTTAATGACTAACTTTCTAAACCCAACTTTATATAATTAGATATTGATTGTGGTAATAACAACAACATATAGCATTTATATATTTTCTTAACTGTTGATTCATGTTTTTTTTTGTTACGTACGTGGAAATATAGGTAATATCATTCTCATACAATTACACAGTAACCAATAAATATTCGTAACGTATAAGAATAGTAACTCTAGCTAGTCTTCATATATCATTGATCATTTATTCATGAATCTTTTCGATTTTATGCTATATTTTCATCACAGAAATTAAATTGAGTTATATAAAAGCCGGGTCAAGAATGATAGATATAGAATTCTTCAAACACAATTAATAATGTTTGAAAAAAGGAAATTTAAATTTTCTCCATGATGTAAAACTTTGGTTGAAAAGACAATATGCCTTACACACAAAAATTACATACCACGATCACGAAAATTTGCATAGAACTGTACACCCAACCATTAAATTAAAAAGACTTGGACAAAAGCTAACCGATGTTTTGTATAAAATATAGACTCGAATTAGTATACAACTTCGAATATCACATTCGATGTTTTGACAAAAATAACTTACATAATACACTACATTCCATTCCATTAATTTATAATACTACAAATTCATGTGTTATTCATGTATTACATACAAACAATCATATTATACATATATATATGATCGACCTGCCAACACGTCTGATTCAGTAAAAATAATTAGGGAACACAAACTATAAAAATATTGAAACAATTCTCATTTGATATATTTTGTAAAGTAGCTAAGAATTCAATTAATTTTATATTAAAAGGAAAAAGGAAGAAAAAATAAGAAAGCTTTCACAAATAAAACTGTATGAAGCATACTATATGTGAAGATAGTCGAGACAATCAAGAGAAAGACTAATACATTCTGACAAACTAAAGATACAAAACAAGAGGTAAGAATCGATGCGTGTAACTGAGGTCAGCGGAAAATGACGTTTTCCGGCTTACACTAAATATGCGTTTCCGTTATTACAACTAGGGGTTAACACGATGATTTTACTCTTAAGTTTTTGATACTTTCACAAATTAATCTAGTTTTGGTATACGAAATCGACGAAGTGGAAGAGTAGTGACGATGAATGGAATTGAATTGTTTAAGAACAATACTCAAGGAAAGCAATTAGAGCCACAGCCCACAGGCTCCACTTTGTATCTCATATTTTTTCAACTTACATCAACTTACTCTGCAAGGCATAAGTCATAATTAAGTTACTCTATTCACATTGCTTGATCACAAAGTTTGATTTGTTTACCTCTATTCACATTGCGGGTGCAATGTTACTATTTTACCTTTAAACGCAAAAAGTTGGATGATTGACTTCGGAGTTCACACTTAAAAAGTTTATTTTTATTTTGTTCAAACATATAAAAATCATGATGCGGATAACTTTTTTTCTATTAGCATGCTGAATTAATATGCGTTTTCATTATCATAGTAAAAAAGATATTATTTTTATTTATTTATTTATGAAAAGGGCCTAAGAAGATTGACAAATACATTGCACTAGATGATCCAATACAATAAAAAGGAATTTGATGGATGGTTCACCCAATCCTTTTGTCAAATATCATATATGTGATTAACGCACGTTTTAAGTTAAATCTAATAATTATACAATTCTAATGGAATGTTATATACATAATTTAAACTATGGAATTGGAATATTGGATGGTCAGAAAGAAGAAAGCCAGCTATTATTTTATAAGGGTAAGCTGACGAAATTTGATCATAATAAAAGATCAGTGGACCTTTTTTTTTCTCTTCTCTGTTCACGTCCAATCGCATAAAGGAAAGGTAAGCGTGACTTAAACACTGTTAAATGCAAATTCAGAACTCATAAATCATTTTAGACAATCCAGATTTCGTGCACTTATTTGCTTCTTCTACTCTCTATATACTTCCAAATATGTTTGGGGTTTATACTTCCAAAAACATGACTACATGAGCTGCTACATCCGAAATATTTAGGACTGATGAAATGAGTATTTTGTTTTGGATCGGTGAAAAGGGAAAATATGCTTAATCACTGATCGAAGAATTACGAATGGTTGAATGTATAAATCATATTAAATTTTTGGCACTAACTAATCAAATCACACATGATTTAGAAGATAATCTAGTGTTTTATATATTTTGAATAAGGGTTACTAATGGGCCGTAATAAATTAATATTGGGCCTTCTAAGAAACTTTTTGAGGCGCAGATCCTNTTTTTTTTTTTTTTTTTTTTGGTTTAGTTGTGTAGGAACGAATCTGGAAACCATAAACCCTAATCAATCGATAGATCGAAGAAGGAAACCACACAAGTAGTGATTTTTTTCATCTTCTCAAATCTTTCGTCTCGTCTCGTCGCTTCGTACCGCTAAATCATGGCTNGGCTGTAAGTTCCCATTCTCTTTCTTATTCCCCCCCCCCCCCCCCGTCGCTAATTTCGAGCTTCGATTCATTATTTTCTTTCTTCGTTGAACTCAAATTTAGGATTCCACTTGTTTCGTAGAATTAGGGTTTTCGTAATCTGCAAAATTCGGTGTTTTGAGCTCTTACAGCTCTGTTTTCTTCGATTCATCCTCCTCGTTCCTATAGATTTATCGATGGGTTTGGTTTTAGTGGATACGATTGCGAATTTTTAAATCCTGGTTTTGTAATTGACTCTCTTTACTTTGTGCCATTGTGTTATAGTATGTAGTTAAAGAGTATAGTCACTTGAGTTGCTTTGAGTTCATTCGAATGGTTTTGTTAATTGACTCCAATACTATACTTGTTGTCATTGATTTACATGTAATTAAGAGTATATAGTCACTGCATAGTTTCATTCCATTCTGATATACTTGAGATGCTTCGAGTTCATTGGGATAGTGTTTTTGATGATGATCCATGTTTGTTTTGTGTTTTGCAGACCATTCCAGTTAACCCGAAACCATTCTTGAACAACTTGACTGGCAAGACTGTTATCGTTAAGCTTAAATGGGGAATGGAATACAAAGGTATCATCTATTTATTTTCCTCTAGTGTGCTGAATTTTATTACACTTTTTGGTTAATCAGAGCTTGTATATCTTGTTTATATAGTCTTCCCTGAATCTGTTGTTACTTTCACAGGTTTCCTCGCCTCTGTTGACTCCTACATGAACTTGCAGGTGCGGTCTTTGCTCCTATCTTCAATTCTTTTAAGTTTTATAATTTGATCTCTCTACTTTTAAAACAGAGGTTGATGTTATATTTGTCAAAAACGACCTGCTTAATGTGATTTCTATTTAAAAAGTTTTAGAGGAAGGCTGCAATCTATTAATGATATAATATAACCCACATACGTATAATAGATACATAGATCATCATTTCATTTCATTGCAGCCATTGAGATTTTCCAAACTGTGTTTATGCAGCTGGGAAACACTGAGGAATACATCGACGGGCAATTGACAGGAAACCTTGGAGAGATCTTGATCAGGTAAATATATATTATTACCTCCATTATCTTTTACTTAGTTGTCTCCTTCAAAAATTCAGTATATGTTTCCAGCGAAAATGTGAAGAATTGGACTTAGCCATTACTACTAGACCCACGCACGCCTCTCTATCAGTTTTGTAAATTGCTTGCATTAAAATTTTTACGGCTCCGTTTGAATTAATAGTACCTAATTTTTACACACAGATGCAACAATGTCTTGTATGTCCGAGGTGTGCCAGAAGATGAAGAACTTGAAGATGCTGATCAAGACTAGCCTATGCTTTTGAGGACTTAGAAATCGATCGTCTCTGTATTTTTCAATCTTGTATTCTATGAGCTATTATTCAACCCATGTTCGTGAGATTTGAGTGTGATGTTTTTATGAGACCTTGAAAGTAAAACGAACTTCCTGCCGTGTTCCTTTTCATTGAGATGGGATGCATCATGTAGTTTTATGAGATCTTGAAAGTAAAACGAACCAACCACATTCACAATCACATTAATGTATGCGACAAAAGGAGTTGTCAATTGCAATGTACTCGACTGTTTTGATCTATTATTGAAAAAATAAAAGAGGAAAATTTTGTAAACAAATAAACTATATATATATATATATATATAGTCACTTTGATTCTGTTTCGTATAATAATTCTTCTTTTTGTTATAGTACAAGACTAACACGATTTAATATTAGAACACGCTGACGAACAGTACCACCATGAGAACGTTTGATAATGGACCATGCCTGTAATAAATACTTCAATTTCATTTCATTGCATCTGATAGTTTCCATTGAAAAACCCGCACGAATCAAAGACCCACACAATAGTTACTATTACGTGGGTTATATTATATCATTAATAGATTGCAGCCTTCCTCTAAAACTTTTTAAATAGAAGGCACATTAAGCAGGTCGTTTTTGACAAATATAACATCAACCTCTGTTTTAAGAGTACAGAGATCAAATTATACAAGTTCATGTAGGAGTCAACAGAGGCGAGGAAACCCGTGAAAGTAACAACAGGTTCAAAACAATTACCTGCTAATTTAATGTTTGGTCTCCCTAAAATGTATTTGAGGAAATGATGAAACCTATTTAGCGATAAACTGTACCGTTCACTGTAGCCATTGAGATTTCCGATACTCTAGAAGAAATCTTGATCAGGTAATATTACTGCATTGTCTTACTTATTTTCTTCTTATAAGTTAGTTTACGTGTTTCCATGATGATGATTCACAGTGAAGAAGGGTCATTAGTTTGATAAGACTTACGAACTGGACTAAGCAATTGACTAGAACATTCATCTACTAGTTATGGTTTTATTAAACAACAATGACATGTAATTGCTTTTAGAACTTTCGGGTCCATTGAATTCATTTACCCACTCATGTGCACACAGATGTAACGTTCTGTATATCCGAAGTGTGTCCGAAAGATGAAGAATTTGAAGATGCTATCAGGACATAGGAATATCCCGTCTATGTTGTTGTATTCTGAGATCAGTTAGCCCAGTTTGTAAGATTTCAGTTTGATGCTCTTGATATTAAAACAGAGTTTGCTTGATGCCTTGGAAGTAACAAACCATATTATTGGATAGATAACGCGCGTTGTCACTGAAATGGGATAGATGTCGTTTTAAACTATCCTGTTTGCCCAAAAAAAAAACTATCTATATTGGGCCTCAATTCACGGCCCAAAGTTAGTCGTTATATGTCAAGTGGTCACAACAGTCAAATGACCAACCATGGAGATGACAATTGCAATGTTATCTAATGTATGTACCTAAACGTTTGATCAATTGGAAAAAAATAAAAACATAACATAAAGAAATTGCAAATTTAGTGTGTAAAATCCTAAAATCGATCATCATTTCTGATTCTATTGAGAAGAATAATTCCACAGTCAAGTTTAATTTTCCAGTCTAATTATTTGACAAAGCCACAAGATAAGAAACATAGCTTGAATTCAACCTTTTCAAAAAGTTTCCATTATACTAACTTTACGGTATTTTTGAAAAATACGGTTCAAAGTTGATTTATTAACCCTAAAAGTCAATAATATCCTTTAATATATTTTGTTCCGCTGTGACGACGACGTTGACAAAACATGTGAAATACTGAAATCAATTATTCAATTATGTGATATCATTTACACATACATCACCTACCAATGTCCACATGATCTTTATTCATGTGACATCATCTTTATCGAGTGTTATAATAATAAACTCTACAATTCTCTATTTCCTTTTGTCAACGGGTAGTAATTCTTACTATTCCTATATTTTACACATAAATGATGATATACTTCTTTTTTTTCTCCCTTTGTAAATAGCAAATACATATCCTTTATATATACAAAATATAGTATATATGTGGAAATTTCTAGTTTTCTTAGAGTTACATCAACTTTATAAAGTTGTTTAATTAATACTTTTCCTGATAATAATGAAAGGATATGTATGTTATACCCTTCCACTTGCACTTGATTGACATTCTCTCCATACTTGTTTTTTATTGGTGTAAAGTCATTAATGCTCTTTCTCTCCATAATATAAAAATTAGTAATCTAGCTGCAATGCACTGTAAACAGCTTATTAGTTATTCTGCATGTTGGCAAATAAAATTACTACTTTAACAAAACAGAAACAAAAAGCAAATAAAAATTAATACATTATACTAGGTAGCTTTTACAATTTGAAAGGTAGATCATCTTTTTAAAAATAAATATAATGCTTAAAAGTTTATCCTTGGAATTATGTTTTGGAGAAGTAAAGTGACCAACTACAAACTATCCAAGATTAGACTATCATTAATTTTGCTTAAAAAATCAACGAAAAAAGAGTAATACTATAATAATGTAACATGGCAAGTAAAGCCGACGACCGGTTCCTATCAGCTAGACGTGGGCATATTGTCATTTATGCAATCACTTTTAGTTAAGGAAGACTACTAATTAATCTTTAATAGTACAAAAGAATTATAAGACAAAATTATGAGGACGAGAGAAACACACAACACATAAGTAGTTGAAAGAGGAAAGAAACATGTTGTTTTTGTTGTTGGAAAACTCTTCTGCCCACCTACTTATTTTGGCACGCGTCAATGTAACTCACGTGTGCCGGTGTGCGGTGTGCTCTACTAATACACAACCATATGTGCTCTCACCTAGCCACCAAACCCTTCGGTCCATTCCCCTCATTTCTCAATTCTCTTCAAATTACATTCTCAACCACCAAAAAGCACTTCCGAATGAATGAACTAGAAGTTTTCCACCAATCGCTTTCTATATCTTCCTGTCATTATTAAATTATTTGACTCTTACATCGAAAACACATCGACTTGTCACCTTTTTGCTCCTTATATCGTTGGCTAGTTTGGCGTTAAATATACCCAGAAAAAACAGTGTTGGCCACTTTAATACAAGATAACTTTTTCTTCTTGTGCAAGTAATACTCAATAACTTAAGTTGTGAGTTTATTTTATATTGGCTTGTTTTGACAAAAACTAACTTTAGTCTCTTTAAACAAGATCTTAACGTGTTTAAGTTGTTTTCGAATAGCATGTTATTTTTGTTTCGTACGACACAAATTAAACACTGTTGTTTTATAATAGTAATAGATAACACATAAATATTATGTTCATATGACATGTACATGTAAGGATTAACACACAACATTCTAGCTAACAAACATTTTAGCAATTTCGTAAATGATTATAGAAATATGATTTTCCCCAAAATGGGGACTTTGGTCCAAAGTCTTGCTGCTGCATATATAATGCATACCAAAGGTGCTGACTAATTCATACCAAATGTGCTGACTTTTGTATATAACACAATCGTTCATAAATACATACCCACCACAACATCTTATGCATTTTTTCTTTTGGTTGGGGGCTATATAGCAGTGAGTTATAAAAAAATATAGGATTTATCAAAACATGTGAAAAGAAATTAAAAATGGAAAAAAAGGAAGTTCATTTCTCCTTGCGATCACAAACTTAATGATCATCACAGTGTGGCACTTCTGTGCCGTATATATATTGAATATAAGTACACAGTGAGTGTGTGGCTTCAATAGTCTCGTTACCATACATCTCTCAGATATCTTCCACTCATTTGCAGATTCTTCACAAAACCCTCTGCTTTAGTTGAATCCATTGATCCCTAAAAACAGGACAAGACATAACAAAATAAACCCATTAGAGTCGGTTTGTGATTAGGACAGTGATAATACTAGATTGATCTCAACCAAGCATACCTGTTCTTGAGCTATCGTGTGGAGGGACCTGTGAACGTCTCTTGCCATGCCTTTTGCGTCACCGCAAACATATACATATGCTCCTCGAGAGATCATGTTCCAGATATCAGAAGCCTGCATTACAAATAATGTCAGCTTGCGAATCTGAATGTATATACAAAATCTGCGTCTTGGTTTGGGGTTATTAAGCTCATACCTTGTCCATCATTTTGTGCTGTACATATTCTTTGGTGGGTCCTTCACGAGAGAAGGCAACAATTAGCTCTGCGAGAGCACCGCTCTCAACAAATCGCTGCAGCTCTTCCTCGTAGATGAAATCCTACAAATATGAGAGGACTGACTTGAGAAACTGAATAAGCCAATGATGATATATGATTGAGTACTGAGAAACGGCTTTCTTACCATTCTACGGTTTCTGCATCCAAAGAACAAAACTGATGGTCCAAGTTCAACACCAGATTCTACCAACGCGAGTCTTTCCTGAAGGAAACCTCTGAATGGAGCCAATCCAGTCCCTGGACCAATCATGATGATCGGTACCTTAGAATCAGAAGGAAGCTTGAAGTTGGATTGCCTGACAAATATTGGAGCCGAGGAGCAGTTTTCACTCTTCTCATAAGGCACCGCATTCTGTGTTTACGACACACACAAAAAAAAACATTCAGACTTAATCACAGAGCTCACATGCATCAATAAGAAATGACACAAACAACACAAAGGTTATAATGTAGTATGTATGCAGGAAGCTGTCAGATTTACGGGCCTTTTTTTTACCTTCATCCAAGTCGAACACACTCCCTTATGTATCCTTCCGGTTGGCATCTTCTCATGAACCAGCGCACATGTGACATGAATTCTAGTTTCTGCAATCCTATACAAGTAAACAGGACAATGTTTCAATACCCTAAAATTACAAGATAAGTCTCAGCCGACAACTGGACGACAAAAGAACGAGATAATGAAAACTACTCACTTGGGAGATGATGATATCGAATAGAACCTAGGCTGCAACCTTGGAGCAACTCCAGCAAAGAAGACACCAAGTGGTGGCTTGGCTGAAGGAAACTCGGCCATCACCTCTAGTAAACTCCTTTGACTCTCTACTACCCACTTTGAATATTCATCCTGTTGTTGAAAGGACACAATGTATACTTCGTCAGATAACTTTTAACAAAAATAGGAAAATGAAGTGAATAATAGCTAAAAAGTTCAGCCACGACCTTTCCAGCAGGTGAAGCAAGATGTGTCAATCGTTCTGCTTCGGTGGGATCAGATGCATGAGCAGACAAAGCAAGTAAAGCAGACTGCAAGAAAACAAGCATCCACTGAATTTGAATCTCTATGAAGACAAAAGAATGATCATAACCAGATGATAAATGAACCCAACCAACCTTCTTAGGAGAACTCAATAGACATGCATATTGTGTAAGGGCTGTTCTCAAGTTACAGGGTGGGAATGGAGGAGGAAGTGAGCTGCTGATTGGTGTGCCATCTTCTTTTTCAGAGTGAAGTGAGAAATAAGTATCAGGTGACATATCCAGCAACTTCAGGGCTTCATCTACAGTTTCACTTAAATTATCACAAAGTACACCAACATGATCTCCAGTTTCATACCTGACAAGATATAAAATATACATTCATGTTATTCTTCATGAATATTACCATCTGATTCTATATACATTCTTAAATAGTAGTAAAACTCACGTAAGTCCACTTCCAGCAATGTCAAATTCCAAATGGGTGCAAGAACGGTCAGACTCAGGAGTATGAAGCTCCTTTTTAACGGCTACATTTGCTCTTTAAAAGCCAAATAAGCAAAGATTAGATCAAGTAACAAGACAAGATTATAAAGTAAAAAAGATAAGAAGTGGCTTTCTAGCGTACTTGTAAGGATGTTGAGCATCAAAAGCGGTGTGACCATTCCCATTGGCCATGATTTTATCATTGAATTTGGCATCTTCAGAGTCGTGAATAGAAACTCTGTATTCTAATACAGCTGCAGTGTATGGTGTGGCAACAGCTGTATCACCTTCTTCCCTAAGCAATGTATCAAGCTCGGGCCACAATGCTTCTCGCCTGCAAGAGGTAGCAAAATTGAGCCCAAAAGAAAAAAAAAATACAAACGGCCAAGGTAGCAATGCACATAAGAAGTCAATAGAAGAGAAAAATGTAAATACCAAGCCGTGAAGTCATCTTCGATACATTGGTCATCATCTCCAAGACCAACCTGTACAATACGCTGTGCACCTGAACAAACCACTCATGAAGTTAGAAACCATTACTGAATAATATAGAACACATCAAGACCGGATATGAGAGACCCAAGACGAATGATGAAAAAAAGAAACAAACTAACCTTGTTCGACAAGGAGGTCATCTACAACTTTAGCAACCTGCAACCCAAATTTACAAAACAGTTGGAATATTAACTCTGTCCAAAGTTTGGAAGGAAGCGGGAAATAGTGACAGGAGAAAAACCAAAAAAGTTTATAAACCTTATTAAAATGTTCATATTGTCTGTTTCCTAATCCAAACACTCCATACTTAAAGTTTGTAAGCCATTCTCCTCTATCATTCCCCTGTTAAACACATGTTTACAACTTCAGAAACAAGAAAAACACGTTACAGCAACTAACTGAGCCAAGCAAAAAAAAAGAAACTCACCTCAGTGAACCATTTGTAGAATCTGGCTGCATTATCTGTAGGCTCACCATCTCCATATCTACATCCAGATTGTAAAAACCAGATCAGCCACAAGATTCAAACAAACTTAATAACAAATCCCAACGAAATGAAACAGCTAAAAAAGAACTAACGTGGCTAAGAAGAAGAAAGCAACATCCTCTTTCTTCAATTTCTCCTCATACTCATCATCATCAGCAGCGTAATCATCCTGTTAACAAAATCATAATCAGATCGGAAAAAAAAACAAGATTTTACTAAAAGCATCAAACAATTTTTTTTTTAAAATGTTGCTTTTGAATATACCAAATCAACGATTTTGAATCTGATCTTTTCATATCTTGCTTTAGCTTCTTCTCCTAAAGCCTGCAAAAAGAAACCAAAATGATTCAATTACAAACTTCACCATCTCTCCAAAAAAAAAAAAAA
>NC_025694.1:5022216-5022505 GCF_000633955.1 Camelina sativa
ACGACGCTTAATCACCAAAGACTTGGGAGGTTCGACGCGTTTTGAATCCCCAGAAGAACCGGATCTCCTCAAAACGAGCATAACGATGCAACCAATAAGAACAGCTATGGAGGTGGTCACAATCATGGCGAATTGACGGTTTTCTATAAGCATAGAGGATAATTCAGCTGCTACAGACTCGTAAGCTGAGGCATTAGCCGGGTCGGAGACAACCACTGGCTCTCCTTTGATGATTGCAGCCATTAGATCGATCATTGAGGATGAAGAAGAGGACATGGCGTTATAGGTG
>NC_025694.1:5023081-5029711 GCF_000633955.1 Camelina sativa
TTTTTTAATTTTATTTTTTACTTTAATTTATTTATTTTATGATTTGATTTGGGATGGTGAAATTAATTACCAGCGCTCACCAAACCAGACCGGTCAAACCCGAACTTTAACACGTTTGGTTTTTTTTTTATAACTATTATAGGATTAAATTAAATCCTTCTTGTTTTTAGTATATAATATAATCCATGCGTTTTGACACTTTTCTGTCTCTTTATTTTATTGTAAAAAAACATAAGGGTTTGTATCATACAATATTATTATATTAATCTATATAAGCTTTAAGAAACGTAACGGTTGTTGATTAAAATTAAATACATAATGTATCGAAATCTAAACGTTTTATGAATAGACGTTTATACTAAAGTAGTAGTGATATCATCAAACCATATAAACAGAAAAAAGTAATAATTATAAGATTTAATTACTGTCAAAAGAAGTGGATGATTAGATAGATTATAGATATATTCTATGATTACTTTGTCGGATTGAAATTATTTCATCATTCAACAATTTGGCTATGTCTCTTTAATCGTTCTGTGATAAATATCAATATATAATTGAGTATACTTATTGGTTTTTCGAAATCAATAACATATTTTTCAAGTAATAGGATTGGCACTAGCTATATATGATTTCAGTCTCTAGTTTTCTAATATGAATATATATGTCAAGTTTAAACTTGGTTTTGTTTCTCGTTTCAGAAATGTCCGTAGCTATGGGATTCATGTAGCCCGAAATATTAGATTTGAGCAAAATTCATGACTTATGGAGTTGAACTGTTGAACCCATCGACTCTCGCCACGGCCGGTCAAGCTTGGTTGGTCAAATATGGAAGGAACTTTGACTCGTATTTTTTTTGTATTTTATTTTTCTTAGTAAACACTTTTAACATGTACTCTATGTATATAAACTAATCAAGTGCCCCAGATACTACATACTATAAAATAATATATATAATAGCTCCATAAACTATTCAAAAAAAAAAAAGACAAAACAAATCATTGAAGTTTAAAAACTGATGTCTATTACGAAGAAGGTTCGTAACGCAGACATGCACATGCCGAAGATGGTCAATCACTCGCATGTCAAAGTTGTTCAATTTTGGTCGAGCTATTTAACTTTCGAAAAGGTCCTAATAATTTGCAACCGTATTTTTCTTATAATCGAATGAGCTTAAATTGAAATCCATCTTTTGGAGTATTATATAAGTCGTTATGTGAATAGCGTAGTTGTCTATGAAAAGATACTCAAACATACAAAATTATTAATTTACTCAGATCCACAAAATAATTTGCCATTAAATTACCACCATTTTTGGTTTCACTATTTCAAACATAATCTACATGCTACATGTACAATACCCATTTATAGATATGGTAGATAGAACTATACTAAGTTTTTTTTTTTATATAACCTAAGTATTCCAACGCTCCCCAAAATAAATCGGTTTGCTTGGACTAGCCACGTGGGCAGCCAAATAGCACTCTACGTGTCGGCTCCTGGAACGTTGCGGCCCGCATGTGAAATCGCAGTGGCCGGAGCTCGAATTCGTAATGGCGGGTAACTCAGCTGAAGGTCCTTTACCACTAGAGCTAGAGGCTCCGGTTAACTATACTAAGTTGTTATCGCATTTACATTGATCGTTTTATATGTTATGGCATTTATTTATATATCGTGTACATTACGATATTATATAGGAATATAGGATATACCCATATAGAGATCAATATTCGTTTCAGTTAATACCTCTACAACGGAAATATTTTGAGTAATCAAACTTTGAATTAATCTAAAAACGTATATCAAAACTGTCATACTGTCTGTTTACTTATATATATGACTTATATGATTTTGTGGTGACGTACGTCTCATCCAAAACAACATGCTAACAATGCCTTAAACCAATTTCTCCTTTTACGAAAACACATTCCCAAAAGAAATCAAAAGTGTAAACTGTGAAGTTATTAGACTACACCTATATATTCCTTAGTTTTCTTATTCTAGAAATACAAAACTCGAATTACATTATACCATTCTTCTCATCGACAGAAACAAAGAAGTAATACAAGTCTTATCCTTTTTTTGGTTATCAATCCTTTTATATTTGCTATATATATACAAAAAAGTGGTTGGTTGGTGTATATAAAATAAGTGATAAATGATTTTATAAATACTTTAAAATAGACTTAGCTGGAGTTATGTTGGGCTCAAAATGCCAAAGGCGAGAATGGCAATAGAAAGCCCACGTAAGCGAGATTGATGAGCAAGTTATTTATAAGGTTTTTCATTGGTAGATAGGAAACCGTGAATCACGTGGACAAAAATCAACCACTTGGTTCATCCATTTCCCCATCAAACTTTGTATATTAATCAATGTTGCTTTGTTGTTGTTATTTTGATCAACAAAATTAAGTCTCCATGTATACGCATTACGCAATAAAATCAAATCAAAATCTTATTAACATAAAACATCAGTAATCTGCAATTCTTTGAAAATGACCGGCTTTTGGTTCTCTCTCACTATAATTTTATAAGTGTAATCATTGAAATATATTTTATTTATACTTGCTTAAAATGTTATTGTCAAATATATCTTCTAGTATATTCTATACATCCATATAATTTTTAATAGTTGTGTGTTGAACTTGAGTCTACCATTTATTCATGTCTGAACCTTTCGAGGTGAGGCAAATACTTGGACACTAGAAAGAATTAAGTCTCAAATATTAATAACTTCTTTTTCAATGAAGAGAAAATATAAAATGTTCATAATTTTGCTAATACCAGTTTTTCTCATCGTTAACTATCAGATTTGGCCGATATAATATGCTACCTTTAATTATATGTATGTCGATTGGTTTAAGTAGCATTAGTAATAACAAAACTAAAGCATGTGGTTGGCATATGTAAACAAAATATATATATTACAGTATTTAACAAAAGTATCTTTGATTTTGTTTTCAATTTATCAGCAAACATATTCGATTCAGAAGATTGAAATATTTTTCTTCTTTCTTTCGATTAACATGCACTATACAGGTTGCGTTGCGTGAAATAATATATTGGGCCAATTGGGCCTTTATTTTCCAAATAAGTAGGCCTTGATTTGTAGGTTTCAATGTGAAGTCCCGTGTAGAGTATAAACTACAAATTAGACTGCAATGAGATGTAACTTGAACTACATGCATATAAACACACACAAAGCATGTCTTTTAGCAGCAACATTTTCACGAGTTCAACTTTTGAAAAACTATACTTTACTCGTGTGACCCTATCAGAGATCGTAAAACTCAAATTCAGTTTTACACGCCAATAGTATAGTAAGAGATAAAAGA
This sequence comes from Camelina sativa, assembly GCF_000633955.1. Classification (NCBI taxonomy): domain Eukaryota; kingdom Viridiplantae; phylum Streptophyta; class Magnoliopsida; order Brassicales; family Brassicaceae; genus Camelina; species Camelina sativa. The sequence goes on from NC_025694.1 coordinate 5,026,417, forward strand.
AACGAAATCAACTTTTCTCGAGATCTCTTATATGGTCATATTCCATGTTCATGGGTTCCAAATCGATTTTGATGTATCTGAATATGGGTTGGTTTCCAAGTCTTGCCTTCGTGCTTTGACTTCGTTAATCATTTGCCTAGAAACACTCTTTACAATCAATAAGGCATAAATAAGCTTAGCTTATTTTTTTGTTCAATGGTATAATTAAAAGTTTTTGAAATGAAATGGATTAGGAAAGAATGACCTTTATTCTTTCCACACATAGAAAATCTCCTTTGGCCACTATCTTTTTTTTGTTTGCAACGTTCTGTGTGTGTGTGTATGTGTCATAACAAGTGGATTTGTTGTCGAAAAGCAATAAGCTAAAGATGACTAAAGAATTCTCAATAGTTTGCTATAGAACTCTTGACTTTTTTTCTTAAATTATTTTTTGTTAATAGTAAGACATTTTTCGGTTGGTGTGATTTAAAAAAGAAAAGAAAAAATTGCCATAAAAGTGCTACAAAGGACATAATTATGTTGATCGGATGGACCATATATGTACCCAATTACAAGTATAAGCACCTTTTTGTTGATGAAGATTCAATTATTATATATGCTGAATAATTTGTTGTAATCATATTTTATACACTCTTAATTTGAACAAACAAACTTTCCGCTTTTAAGTTTCTACCGACGTAAAATTAAATTGTGTAGCGTGTTTTGCCAAAACTCAGGCCACTTATGAAATCTATGACATGAAACATATAGTATAATAATTAATTCAAGTAGTGTGCGTATCCACTAGAAAACAATTTCACACCTCCCGACTTTGATATGACGAAACCACCACGAGACTATATATTCACTACTTTTTTCTTCTATACGATTGTATTAGTTTAGATCAAACTACGTAAAATTCATATATGTGATAGTAATGTGGCCCTCATCATCTTTTCAGAAACATTGCAAGAAGATACATATATATATGGTATTAAATAGGGATGTTGTGACAAATTGCAATGGCTTGGTCCTGTTTCGACGACTGTCCGGGATTTCTTAAATAGATCATGATTATTTTTTAGGTTGATGGTTAAATTTCAACTAACTGCAAAATACAAAAATAAAATATAAATTGACATGTTTAACGAGTCTAAAAACTTACTAATACCGACCGGATATTAGCATTCTGTTTCACGACCAAATTTTTATTTCATGATACTAATATTACAGATTCTACAAAGACAAAATATTATGAAACTAAAGTAAATGAGATTTCTTTCTCACTTTTCGTACTTACCCCATGCAATGATGTATGATTATTTCTTTTTGTTGGTAAAGCAATCACAATTCACACAACTGAACAAAACCCTTCAGGGACCACATGAGACGATAACATTAATATTTGTTTTAAGTTTTTAATATTCTTTATGGGTATGTCGCCACTTGCCAGTCCACAGTATTTAATTTCTTCCACCATTCTAATTAAGTCTTAACAGTTTTCTTGTATATATAGGATTCTTTGTCATATCCAGCTCGTAACAATGTACCATGCACGACTTCCGCATAAACTATTCATCCAACCAAATTACAGATGATGTCATGATGATACGTATATTCACAAATATTAACTTTAATCGAAGTTAAATACCTATTTCGATCGTAGATTTCGTATACAGAATGTTTTGGATTTAACCATGCATTGTTTTTAAATTCTTGGGTGCTTTGAGTTTGGCTACACCGGTTAAACATGTCAACCAAAAAGTCAATACGTTTGATTATCAAAAAAACGTATGTATATGTTGGTACTTGGTAACCAACTGTAGCTTAGGTTGTGTATAATCATCGAGTTCGTTGGTAATAACGTTGCGTTGAAGCCAGTCCCTGGTTCAAGTCTGGCTTGGGATGGGGTGGCGATTTTCCGAAGATAGGTTGATCTGTAAAAGGTTGACTCCGACAGAAGAAAAATACATGTTTTAGCCCTGGGACTTCCTTTAGAAAGAAAAGAAAAACATGTATGTTCCCTGTAGTAATAATACTAGCTTTTACTATATGACATAGATGCTTGCTAGGTAGATAGGTTAGGTGGAGATTCAATAACAATAAATTAAAGTGATACGAAAGAAGCATGACCATATACTTTACTTTTCTTGCTCTGACAAAGGAAATTATTTACAATGTCATATGCTAGCTGTTGGCTGTTGCTAATCTTATAATATACATTTCATCTATCGTCATTGCTAATCCAATTCTACCATATACTCTATTCCATTAGTTGTTATTCATGTACAGCATCTTTGATCATCCATGTGATGATGTGACCATAGACTACGTACAAAAACTTTGTCTAAAGAAACATAATCTGGCATTCAAAAAAGTTATGTAATTGATTGGTTAGGGCCTTAGGGGTAATCAAATTAATCCGACCAATATCACATGCACAAACCTTATATTTCCGATTATTTGAATGAAAAAAGTAGAAAATACATGTTTATCGATTTGTGTGTTTCATCAGCTTCGAAGCTATCATTTACTCCATCCGTTTCAAAATATATGATGTTTTAGAGAAGTTTGTTGTTTCATAATATAAGATGTTTTCAAATTTCAATGCAACTTTTAAATTAGTTTAGTATTTTATATTATGCAGTATTGTTTCTGATTGGTTGAACTTATTAAAAGTATAGTCTTCTTAATCTGCGTGCTTTGTTTAAAACATCATATATTTTTAAACGGAGGGAGTATTAAACATATATTTCTGAATCTGAATAAAAATAGAAGTCAGCGCGTGCCTTCACTAGACAAGAAACCTAGAAAAACAGAGTAAATGTATACTACTTAATAACAATACTATTCGTGTAAAACTATTAACGGTTAGTTGTTTCTTACTATAAAGTTCGATGGGTTCTTGTAAACTGATTTACAATAGACAAAAAACTGCTAAATACAGACCCAAAAGAATCCAAATTGTGTTATCTATCTATCCCATCTCTAGACTACTTGTGATCCAAATAATTTCTAAGAAAATAATAGGAATTGCGGTACTGATAAATAAAGACACCGTAGTGTTTAGCACATGTCATTATCTCCCCGTTCAAATCCTAAGTTTTTCCCCGTTTCTGATGATAGCCAATGTTCCCGTAACACACACGTATACAGTTCGATGCGATTTGCCAATGCGTATCTACCATGTGTTATATAGTGTGCGACATGCTTATTCAAAAATAAAACAAACAAAGATAAGATAAGTGTCACATAATAAAGAAACTAACTAGATTAAGACCCGTGCTAGAGCACGGGGTTGAAATTTTTTAATTTA
>NC_025694.1:5029771-5047773 GCF_000633955.1 Camelina sativa
ATATATATATGGTATTAAATAGGGATGTTGTGACAAATTGCAATGGCCTGGTCCTGTTTCGACGACTGCCCGGGATTTCTTGAATAGATCATGATTATTTTTGTAGGTTGATGGTTAAATTTCAACTAACTGCAAATTACAAAAAAAAAAAATGACATGTTTAACGAGTCTAAAAACTTACTAATACCGACCGGCCGGGTATTAGCATTCTGTTTCACGACCAAATTTTTATTTCATGATGAACTAATATTACAGATTCTACAAAGACAAAATATTATGAAATTAAAGTAAATGAGATTTCTTTCTCACTTTTCGTACTTACCCCATGCAATGATGTATGATTATTTCTTTTTGTTGGTAAAGCAATCACAATTCACACAACTGAACAAAACCCTTCAGGGACCACATGAGACGATAACATTAATACTTATTTGTTTCAGTTTTTAATAATCTTTATGGGTATGTCGCCACTTGCCACTCCACAGTATTTTATTTCTTCCACCATTCTAAGTCTTAACAGTTTTCTTTGTATATATAGGATTCTTTGTCATATCCAGCTCGTAACAATGTACCATGCACGACTTCCGCATAAACTATTCATCCAACCAAATAACAGATGATGTCAAGATGATACGTATATTCACAAATATTAATTTTAATCGAAGTTAAATACCTATTTCAATATATCGTAGATTTCGTATACAGAATGTTTTGGATTTAACCATGCATTGTTTTGAGTTTGGCTACACCGGTTAAACATGTCAACCAAAAAGCCAAGACGTTTGATTATTAAAAAAACGTATGTATATGTTGGTAACCAACTGTAGCTTAGGTTGTGTATAATCTAGTTCGTTGGCAATATATAACGTTGCGTTGAAGCCAGTCCCTGTTTCAAGTGTTGCTTGGGATGGGGTGGCGATTTTCCGAAAATAGGTTGATCTGTAAAAGGATGACTCCGACAAAAGAAGAACACATGTTTTAGCCCTGGGACTTCCATTAGAAAGAGAAAAAAAAACATGTATGTTCCCTGTAGTAATAATACTAGCTTTTACTATGACATAGATGCTTGCTAGATAGATAGGTTAGGTGGAGATTCAATAACAATAAATAAAAGTGATACGAAAGAAGCATGACCATATACTTTACTTATCTTCACGTTTCTTGCTCTGACAAAGGAAATTATTTACAATGTCATATGCTAGCTGTTGGCTGTTGCTAATCTTATTATATAGTATATTTCATCTATCGTCATTGCTAATCCAATTCTACCATATACTATTCCATTAGTAGTTATTCATGTACATCATCTTGATCATCCATGTGATGATGTGACCATAGACTACGTACAAAAATTTTGTCTTAAGAAACATATTCTGGCATTAATAAAGTTATGGATTTGATTGGTTATAGGGGTAATCAAATTAATCCGACCAATATCGCATGCACGAACCTTATATTTTCGATTATTTGAATCAAAGAAGTAGAAAAATACATATTTATCGATTTGTGTGTTTCATCAGCTTCGAAACTACTAACATTTACTGTATTAAACATATATTCTGAATCTGAAGAGAAATAGAAGTCAGCGCGTGCCTTCACTAGACAAGAAAACTAGAAAAAACAGAGTAGATGTGTACTTAATAATAATATTCGTGTAAAAATTATTAACGGTTAGTTATTTCTTACTATAATGTTCAATGCGCTCTAGTAAATTGATTTACAATAGACAAAAAGCTAAATACAGACCCAAAAGAATCCAAATTGTGTTATCTATCTATCCATCATCTCTAGACTACTTGTGATCCAAATAATTTTGAAAGAAAATCAATATTGCGGTACTGATAAATAAAGACACCGTAGTGTTTAGCACATATCCTTATCTCCCCGTTCAAATCCTAAGTTTTTTTCTCGTATGTGATGATAGCCAATGTTCCCGTAACACACACGTATACAGTTCGATGCGATTTGCCATTGAGTATCTACCATGTGTTACAGTGTGCGACATGCTTATTCAAAAATAAAACAAACAAAAGATAAGATAAGTGTCACATAATAAAGGAACTAATGTATTATTTTGTTATGATTGACTCCTAAGAACTATAAATTATCTTTGTCTTGTTAGGAGAAATACCCTACATTTTAAATATATATATATATATATTCCTACATTATTATTTGAGAAGTAATCTTCTCAATTTACTTTTTGGTTAACCAACTCTCACATATCATTTATAATATTTTACCACAATTTGTAGTCATCTCTCTGCATATTTTTCTATTAAATTTCGCTTGAACTTTCATATTTAAAGATTTTCCTATATATATATATATATATATGAAAACATGCTAAATTATGTAAGGATATATATAATATATATATATACATTTTTTATAATGTAAAGATATATACTATTTTTGCAAAAATTTTATAGAAATATAAATAGCAGAAAAAACTAAAAACTAAACATAATAACAAAAACTACAACACAACACAAACAATAAGGAAACACAAGCAAAAACCTAACATGCAAAATCCAAAGAACGATTCTAAATGGTAAAGTTCGAAAATTTGCATGCTTAATTTCCTGAGCTTCAAAAACACCATATAATATGTTGTTATTACGAAGAACACTCGAAAATGTCTAAAATCTTAACAGCTAGACATTGGACTGAATCATCATCATCATCATCATCATCATCATCATCATCATCATCATCATTCATCCCTCTCACTCTTGTTAATGTTATCTGATTCTTAAACTACTTATAATCAATCAATCACCATGTTTTTAAACAAAAACAGAGTTACTAATTCATGTGTATGAAAAAAAAAAAAAAAAAGTTACGAACGTTACGCTAAACCCAAAATTCACAGAGGTAACGTGACCATAAAAATATAGTATAAAAAAGTAAAGAAAATAAACAAAACATATATTTTATAACCCTTTTTGAGGCCCACCATAAAACTACATCTCCTCTAAAATCTCTTATCATAGGCCTCTCTCTCCCCATAGTCCCCATCCTCTTCTCTCTCTCTCTCTCTCTCTCTTCTTTGCTCCACATCCACAGCAGCGTCTCTCTCTCTCTCTTCTCCGGTGTCTCCGTTCTCCGGTAACTATTCCGAACGAAGAGGGAGAGAGAAAACGATATCAAACCGTTCGATTCTTTTGCTCGACGATATTTTTTAATATTTTCTTAAGCTTTCCTTATTGGGTAACTACTCTCTCTCTCTCTTTTCCTTTTTTTTTTTTTTTTTTTTCCCCNTGTTTCCCGATCTCTTCTCTCTCTCTCTCTCTCTCTCTCTTTCCTCTGTTTTATTTCACTCCATAAAGTCTCTCTCTTTTTTTTTCCTCATTGTTTACCTAATTTTATTTTTGGTGTCTTCTTTCTTCAACATGGCAGGGCTTTGAAGAATCTGAGTGGTGGTTCTCCTTTAATGAGAATGTGGGTTTGATTAGTTTCTCTACACTTCTCCCTCATGGATTCTTCTCACGATGGTACTACTTTTTTCTTATTTAGATTTCTGGGTTTCTCCTTCATTCATTGGTTGCCTTAAGATTTATCGATATCCGTGTCTCTCTCTCACTCTCTCTTTTTTTTTTTTCTCAATGTTTCAAAATTTTCACGTCTTTGTTTTTTAGTTTTAAAGCTTTGGATGCTGATTTCGATTTGTTTATTTTATACTATTCAATTATGTTTTTATTTTCTGAAAGGTGGAGACTTTTATCTTCCTCTTTGGTGGTCTTGAGAATGACTGTTCTATGCCTTTTTTTTTTTTTTAAACTAATTCTGCTACTGATCTTAGATTACTGGGTTTCTTTCTATTCTTCTTATTGGGAGCTTTATGTTTTCTAATTGCTGATTGATTCTTAATGGGTGGGGGTCTTCCCTACCCTCTTTTGTTTTTATGGTTGATTGGTTCTAACTCCATATTCTTCTCTGTGTTTGTTTGTTTGTTTGTTTAGTTTCCCACTATCATTGGTTTAATGAATTAAAATCGTGCGTCAGAAGACTAAAAAAATATGACTTTGATTCTGTATAGAATAAGATTCCATGATTTGATGATATGTAATGTGGGTTCTAATACCTAATAGAATCATTCTCTTGTGTTACTTTTACTTACAACAAGGCTTATTCTTTGCTTTCGATCTTGGTTCTTTCTTCTCAATTGCCATCCTAAAGAACATTATCTTTGCTTTGTCATCTTTTGTTTGGTTCTCTCTGACTCTTTTTGATGTGTCTCTCAAAGTCGCACTCGTAGTGGATCTAACCTTATCAACGTTGGTGGTTGTTGAACTTTCTTTGTTTTTTTTTTTAATATGAATGAGCTGTTTGTTTTCAATGTTCCATTTTAGCTTTGTAGTTGTACTTACATTGAATTTGGAGTCATTCTTCTCTGTTTTGGAAAATAAGATTGCTTCAAGTATCATCCTTTGTGTAAGATCAGACAGCAAATTCATGTTTTTTTTTTGTCTTTGATAGTTTCTGGTTAAGGACATTGTTCTTCATTGCATTCACTTCAAGCCAATATTGTAAATTTACATATTTTTTCTTCTTCTTTCTATATACAGGAGCTGCAGGTGACTCATCGAAGTGCAATGAAATGAGTGTTGATGAGAAGAGACAGCTTGTTCATGAACTGTCGAAGCAAACACATCTAGCTTCTGAAGTCTTGCAGGCATGGAGCCGCCAAGAGATTCTCCAAATCTTATGCGCAGAAATGGGAAAAGAAAGGAAATATACTGGCTTGACCAAAGTCAAGATCATTGAGACCCTTTTGAAAATTGTTTCCGAGAAAAACTCTGGAGACAATGAAGGGAAGAAGAGAGATTCTGATTCTTTGCCTATTCAGAAAAACACAAAGAGACAAAGGAAGGTCGATAATCCTTCTCGGTATGTGGTTCCACTTCCAGCAACCAACAATGTAACAAGCAACAATGCCTCAGGGAGCTGCAGCTCGGTTAACACTAAAGGTAATAAATTTTCTTTTTCCCCAGCTCAAAGGTATCAACATTTTGGTGCATTCTAACCCGTAAATAGAATTATGTCAGGTGAGAGTACTATCTACTGCAACAATTTGGCTTGCCGTGCTGTATTGAGACAAGAAGACTCGTTTTGCAGAAGGTGTTCCTGTTGCATCTGTCATAAGTATGATGATAACAAAGATCCTAGTCTCTGGTTAACATGTAGCTCAGATCCTCCATTTGAGGGTGAGTCTTGTGGATTCTCATGCCATCTTGAATGTGCTTTCAAGGCTGAAAAATCCGGTCTTGCAAAAGACAAGCGAAGTGAGGGATGCTGCTTCTATTGTGTCTCTTGCGGTAAAACGAACAGTCTACTTGAATGTTGGAAGAAGCAATTGACGATTGCTAAAGAATCCAGGAGGGTAGATGTACTTTGTTACCGTCTTTTCTTAGTCCAGAAACTTTTGAAGGGATCAACTAAATACCTAAATCTGTGTGAGGTTGTGGATGAAGCTGTCAAGTGTCTTGAAGCTGATGTGGGTCCTCTCACTGGTCTCTCTATGAAAATGGGTAGAGGAATTGTTAACAGACTTCAATCAGGACCCGATGTGCAGAAACTTTGCTCTACTGCTCTTGAATCTCTTGAAACTCTGAAAACTACAACTCCTAAAGTTGTTGCCTTGCCTTCACCTCGCAGCTCAAAAATGCAGCAAGGTCAGAACTTTTATACCCTTTCAATGATTTAGTAATATGTTGAGTATGTTCAAGAATGTTGATTCTCTGATTTTGTTTCGTAGATTGTTCTCATGTATTGAGCAATGAGATATCTGCAGATACAGCAACCACAGGATCAACCAAGATCAGGTTTGAGGATGTAAACGCAACTTCACTCACAGTGGTTCTCGCCTCTAACGATATTCCCTCACCTCCAAACATCGTTCACTACAGTATTTGGCACCGTAAGGTACCAGAAAAAGATTACCCGGAGAAATCTACTTGCACACTATTTACTCCAAACACAAGATTTGTTGTCTCTGGGTTAGCTCCAGCTTCTGAGTATTGCTTCAGAGTAGTGTCCTACAGTGGAACCAGAGAAATGGGCGTTGATGAAATCAATGTTCTGACACGTAGCGCTGAAGAAGGAGCAAATTGCTCTTCGGCAGTTGAAAGAAGCGAAAGCCCTCTCACAAATTGCAGCACGTTGTCTTCTAATCCTTCTTCTGTTGAAGCTGAGTCCAACAATGATTACATTGTCCCGAAGAGGCCATTAAAGAACGACCTCAACAACTCTCCTTCAGTCGATGAAAGTGCTGCGAAAAGAGAGAAGAGGACAACCGAATCAGACATTGTACAGATTGAGAATAACGTTGAAGAGGTTGTGTTGTTGGAGGAGGAAGAAGAACAAGAAGCAGTTCTTGACAAGAACGGATCAAGATCTGAAACTCCAGTCCTGGCTACTACGACTAATCTTGTTAGTAACCGAAACAATTCTGATGCGAGTTTGCCAATCACTCCCTTCAGGTCAGACGAAATCAAGAACCGTCAAGCTAGGAAAGACAACTGTAACAACGGCGACCATTCAGCGAACGGAGGATCAGAGAGCGGACTAGAGCATTGTGTGAAGATCATAAGACAGCTCGAGTGTTCAGGACACATTGATAAGACTTTCAGACAGAAGTTTTTGACTTGGTATAGTTTAAGAGCGACGTCACAAGAGATTAGAGTTGTGAAGATATACATCGATACGTTCATTGATGATCCCATGGCATTAGCTGAGCAGCTCATTGATACTTTCGACGATCGCGTTTCCATCAAGCGTTCTGCGGTTAGTGGTGGTAGCGGCGGTGCGTCTGCGGTTGTTCCATCTGGATTCTGTATGAAGTTGTGGCATTAGAGATGGGTTGTCTCATATGTGGGTTTTATTATTAGCGGTTCTTTCATGTTATTCATGCATGTCATTTTCAAAACTTTATTCTAATTATTGGGAAATTTGCATTATTGGAACATTTCCATGCAAGAGCAGGAGTACTGTTGCTATCGAATAGTTTTAAAATTTTTGTTTTGTCGGGGATTTTATTTATATTTTAATGGAGCTGATTCCATTTTATAATTTAGTACTAGGCTGAATTATTATTAGTTCGTTGACTTCTGGAGAAATGTTATCTTATACTAATACAGAAGAAGGTTATGAAAATGATAACTTCTATATGTACATTATGATGAAGCTGCGAGAACAATGACATGTAATTTGATTAATCTTCAGAGGATTACTAAACATTGCTACCGTAAGAGTTATTTTCAATAATTCGGAAATAGTTCCAATAACAAATGCAACAAAAGTTGTCAAAAAAAAAAAAAAAATGCAACAAACTTTAAATACGTCAGCAATCATGATCGTCATCGTCATTCGTCATCATATACAATGCAAACACTATATTATTAAAATCATTTGTCATCATCTACAACATTATGTCAAATTTGTTGGGGTAACTTTTTTTTTTGAACAATATAAAACTTTTTTGTACCTATATAAACGTCCTAGCTAAAAGATGGATAATATAAGGCCAACCAAAACTCACCTAGCTCAAACCATCAAATTTTACATAATGAATGAAAACTCCATGCAGATTGTCTTTGGCTATATCTAATGCAACATGAAAATCAGATTTAATAACTGGTGGAGATGGTTTCGTCGTCATCCTTAATTGAAGGTTCCATTGAACCAAGTTTAGAACAATTCTGGTGGTAGATGATGTGACTTAGTGATCCTTTTGAAGATGACGATCACAAGAGAGTGAGTTCGTTGAAATTGAGAGAGAGAGGACAGACGATTTCGAGTCTTTTATAAAGGTGAAGGAGATTGCGGAGAAGAGGAAACAACAGCTAGCTTAGAAACCATTCTGGTGTTAGACGATGTGGCAAAATATGTTTCGTTACACTAGCTAGGAATGAATTCTTCATAACTTCAATTTCTTTTACAGTACTTCTAGTCTTTACACTTGCCATTTGTCAGCATTTGATTGCACGTGTGACGTGATCTACTACTACTATAAAAATGAAAGAATGATGAAAGCTAAATTCTACAAACAAATCAAGTAAAAAAATAACTCTTCTGCCAGCGATCTCGTCGTTTAAAACTCTTCTGCCTCGTCTCTTTGATTTGAATCTTCCATCGCAAAACATGTTTTAGACCTAGATTTTAACATAAAAGAGAACAATCAAGATGTAGATTTGTACATAATATATGTCAAACATCGACTATTCTAGTTATGTATTTCAAACAGATAATTGAGGGATATCTCAGACATCAACTATTCTAGTGTGCATACGGTGACTTGCGCAACAAGATAGGTGTCTTGTGGCAACGCCAACTTTGATCTAAAAATATTTTGTCAATTTTTTTTGTTTAATAAACAAGATGATATATAAAAACGAAAAAGAAAAATGAGTTTTATGATGCACAATATAAAGATTTTTGTATTAACCACCTCATGAGCTACTAAGATTTGTGTTTTTTTTCTTAATTACATTTGTAAAATTTTAACAATTTTTAAATTAAAAAATTCATTCATAAGTCGATTTTATCCATGATATGTTTGTTCAAATTTTTAGTTATCATTGTCGAAACTATTTTTGATTAGATTATCCAATTTATTTTTCTCGTCAATTTTTTTTTTTAATTAGAAATATATAATGGCAGATATTGATTGTCGTGGATCCTCTATGTACATTTGCACCATCACCAATATTAAGTTGTGGCTTATTAATTACACCCAAAATATACATTATGTACCACTTTGAACCACATGACTGGTGTATCTACTATAATTATTTATTTCACAAATGTGTCATGGATTTGACTCTTTTTTGCAAATTATTATCTTAGCCGCATATTCTAGTTGAATAAAAATAAATTTATTTGTAGATTTGATTTTTACTAATTTATATATTTTCACAATATATTATTGATCTTTCGGATATAAATGGAGTGAGGAAAAATATAATCTGACGAGTACGTAGTAGAAATACAAAATGTATCATTATACAAATCTGACCTACTTTAAAGTATATGAAAAGTAATTCATAATCGATTATTGATTAATTGGACATTCTATGTACAAAGGATATGCAACTCTAAGTATGATTTGTCAATTATTTGTAAAAAAAATTAAGGTGTTGTAATACACGTCGTTTATAATCTCTAACTCACCGATCGTAAATACTAATCATATTTGGACTCGAACTTTAAATATTTGAAATCCCCCTATATGGGCCTCACAGCCCAATAAAATCCAATCACTTTCAGGCTATAGTTGATATCTATTTACATGTTGAGATTTTCTTTTTTCACTTGTATCTAAATTGACAAATGTTTTATAGACTTTATAAACTTGGTAACATACAACAGTAAAAGGGAAAGAAAAAAAAGAAATTATGATTACAAATATCCAACTTGTTGAACCATGAATAGAAAGTATGCACATAATATTTCTTTTATACCAAATCATGGGGATAGAAAAGAAAACAAGCACATGAAGTCGAAAAAGAAGAAGAAGAAAAAAGCTGGTCCATTGAATGTTGAGAAAATGGACAAAGGCATGTTACGATTATTCCTCTCTTAGAAACCTTTGAAAAGTATTTTATGATTTCAAAGAATCTTTATCAAGAACAACAAGAAACATATGAAAACAATATATAAAGATACTCAAATAAAACTTAGCCAATAGTTGTTCGAGAAAAGGTGCAAAAAGCAGGAACGGACACAAAATGACCATGTTCTGATTATAATCAAAGAATTTCCAACCTGAAAACTTTTTTTTCCGGCATGCTCCATTTCCCACTATTCTTAATTTTAGTGCCAAAATATTTCTCTAGTGTGTTTGTTGATAAAATTTGCATATATATAATATATGTTCATATGCGATGAAGAAGAGAGAGGCATACCAAATTTGTTTTGGAAAAATTGGCGTCATAACAGCATAAAATCAATTTAAATAACTATCTTTTTTTCATTTCTAATGAATAACTCACTAATTGATCAATGATGAGTTTCCAAATCACCAGGGGTCAGATTACCGTTTCTCTCAACGCAAAAACGTTAGCTGATATTTTTTACAGATAAGAATGTTAGATTTGAATCATTTTTAGTGCTATTATCCTTTTTGTTACTTCGACTTCCTTTGTCTTCGCATAAAACCTTTCATTTTTATACTCATTCTAATGAGTTTTTAATATGCTGCAGAGACAAAAGCTAGTAGATAAAGAGAATTACATATTTTATTAAAAAGTGAAAAGATTAATTATATGCTTATTCTTCTTCTTTGAAGTGTTATCCATCTCACTAAAACATTATACTTAAATACTGATTTATTATTTTGGTGATTGTACGGATTAAGCTTTATGACATTTGTATATAACTTTTCTTTTTTAATCAAAAGATTTGTTCCAAAGAATCTCTACAAAGATTTATTTGATCCTGTCTAAGATAATTATTATTAATATTTTTCCAACTAATATTATATATCCTACCGATAATTTTCCTTCTTTTTGAAGTTTCTATATTTGTTATAACACTATAGCATTTTACTTTTGAATGATTGATTATTCGTCTTCTTTAATGTTCGATCGTATAGTATTTTGAAGTAACACTAGCATTTTGAAGTAACCGCATATACTAGTATTTGCTATACCGAAGCCATAAACTCTCCGTCGCAGGGCTGGTCTTTGAATTTTGGTGGCCTAAAGCATAGAAAAATAATTTTGTATATTATATAAAATTAATATTTTCTCACATTTATATTTTTTTCACAATAATGCTAAAATATAATTAAAAACATGGAAAAATGTAATAACAATCTAAAATTTAATTTTTCTAACTTTTATTATAGCAAATACTCGGTAGACATCATTGCTAATCAAAAGTAGTTGGTAATAATGTATTATAATAAAATAAAGATTAAAGATAAGAAGTAATTTTGATGTTTTTGTATAAAATTTTAGTTTTGTTTGAATATTATAATATCTTCTAGTTAATTTAATTCAAAATTTTATAGATTTTTATGTTAAAAACGGAAATTAAACCAAAAAATAATAAATAAAAAGCAAAAGAAAAAGAAAAAAAAACTGTAAAGGAATCAGCAGAGTTGAAGACTTGAACCCATGACTTACCACATAATTCCATGACACAGACCCAACAGACCTGCCTAACTTTTCAAATATGTGTCACTAAAATTTTACTATATGACGTAGCCTAAAGCAGCTGCTTTGCCTGCTGCTTTAGGGGTGGGCCGGCACTGCTCAGCCGAAAGCAAATCTTAATACTTAGTCAGTCCAACAATTATATCACTGGTTGAGAATGTATTTAGATCGTAAACTCGTAACTATACTACGACTCATTAACACCGGACTTTTGTGGTCATTTATATTACTTGTTTTGATTGGTTGCACATTTAGCTTATAGAGTAACGTAATAAACTTATGCAGATGAAAATACTACACATTATTATGTGAACGAGATGATCTAACCACCGTGGATGACACACAAAATGATTAGATGAAGATTTTGCATAAATATATGCCATCGTAATATTATATCATCATCTCTTAATGTTATGTTTATACAAAGTTAGCTGAAAGGAGAGAGACGTAAATGTTGGGAGAAAAGGAAATTATCAATTATATTAAAAACGGTTTTACTAATCTGATGAAATTTGAATAGAGAAAGTGGGGTGTAGATAAGCAGATGCACAAGCAGCATGGCCACCTAATAAATTCAAAAAGAAAACACATGCATGATACCATACTTATCACTAAATAATTAATAACTAAAACCTAACATTTATAATTTTAAATAAATATTGATATAAGATAATTGAAATTGAAAAAGGCTGTATAGAAATTATTACAAGAACAAGAATAAATTAAATTAGGTACGACCAGTGGTAATGCCAAACTGTATTGTAAATAGAGTTGTCCCTTTGTGTCTAGAGCCCTTGTGGATATAATTTGTGTATATGAATGTTAGGTCCATCGCTGTTTCTTTTTTTCTTTTTCATTTTGCCCAAAACATCTCATTTCTTTTTCCGTACATACCACATGTACATGTTCACATGTCGATCTTTGGGAAAATTTTCTTGATAAAAATCCTTTTAATATGTCGTTTTCAAATGTAATAGTACGTCTATTTTAAATTAGAAATATAAATTAATTATGGCTATTTGCATATATTTGAAATTATTATGTTAACCAAGTACGATTGTTGTTTGGTTCGGTTTTGAAATTGTATTATAAAACAACGGTCCAACCTCATCATATTATATATTTTTTGGTTCATAAAGAAATGGTTTGTTTTCCTGTAAACAAAATTACATCATACATACTAAGGCTATACTATATTCTGCGAAACGATGATGCATACAAATAAAGTTGAAAAAATAAACATATTGGGTTAGCTAAGCAACCGAAGCCATAATGTTTATTTTTAAGAGTTCTAGAAGAAACTTCATATTTCTGTGCATCTTGGCCTTGGGGCTTTATCTTTAGAAACATGCCTCTTGAGTCTTGAGTATTTCCTTTCTAGGCGTGTTCCATGTCGAGTTTTACTTTACGGTTTCTTCACTTTGATTTGGTTTTGTTCTGTTGAACTAAATTCGGAATTTAAAAACAAAAAATCGATTTATTACTTTTTAAAATTGGTTTGGTTTCGATCACAGTTTAGATTATTTAGTTTGGTTTCAATCTGTTTAAATTAAAGCTCTAGTTTTGAAGTATGTGTGATGAGAAATGCAACTTGCTGCGTGAGACGCGGCATGAGGGAAACTCATTATCCTTGTGACGGTGTATTAGTTAACAATGCAATTATTAAAGATCCAAGATGATGCAACTTGAAAGCTATTGAATTATTTTTAGTTACTGCTATTAATTTAATTAACCGGTGATCTTCAGTTTAGAAAGATAAGTACGGACAATTATAATTTTTTAAAAATTTGAATCATTATCAAATGATAGAAAGCCAGAACCATAAGTAACTTCCACAAGTTGGTCTCTCTGTAAGAGATAAAATTAATGAACTTTTTTTTGTCCATATGCACATGGTTGCATACATATACGTGTAAAGATATGTATGCATTCATATGAATGTGGATCCATATGAATTAAAGCCATGTGTGTGGAATGGCTGACCAAAAGACACAAAACGGTCCAATGTCACCAACCCCTCCTGGTTAAAATTCCAAATGTTAATAGTCTTAATGGAATAAAACTCTTTATTTTTCTTGGAGTCTTACTCTTAGTACGATTTGTACGACAGAGGTTAATTTCGGCTCAACTAATGTTATGTTTACATGTGTGTAGAAGTTAGGCGTCTCAGGTTCTTGTAAACTTTTCGATTTCTAAAAGTTTCAAAATAAGTCTTCACTTTGACCAGGAAAACACACACAAACAACTCTTCACTAGTATATAAGTTTAGAAAAGGAAAAAAAGATTAACAAAAATTTCTTTAGTTACTTAAATCTACTCGGTATAGGTTTTTAATATTTTTTGTTTGAGGTTAAGAATAAATAATATAAACAGAATATTAAGTAAAAATTAACAAAATGCAGTATTTAATTAATAACTATATACGTTTTCGGTCCTAGGTTTTACAAATTTTCCTACTTAATTTTCACTATCGTCGCATTTATAGTTGAGTTTCAACATTCAACATCCTAGTCTCTTTGGTTGACCGCCCAGTTGCTCGTGGGATATTGACTTCTTGGGATATATACTTTCACGCAGTTGTGTAACTTTGAGTATGATTATGGTGACAAAAGTCTTCTTGGCTGACCAAGAAAATATAAGGTAGAAAGTACAAAAAACAACTAGATCACGTGTTAAACAAAAAATTACTTGTAATATTCACTATTTCACCTAATTATTTTCGTACGCCTTTGTCGGTTATTTTTTTTGGTACACACTGATTTACACTACTTGTATCAAAATGGGCGTAAGTAACTAATCATCAAATACATGCACTTGTTTGCGTAAACTCCAACCAAAAACAAGTATGTAGTTGTTTACAACATTTTCTCAATCTATTAAGCCATTTTGTGATTCTGTTAAAATCTCTCTAAACTTTCGTTTTCTATTTTCTTTTCTTGAAAGTTTTTTCAGAACAATTATGATATAAAAATCACTTTTGTAGCCGTTAAACTTGGAATCTCAGAAGTTTGTTTGTTTATGTGTAATATTTATGCTTATAAAATGAATCAGTTTAGACAACAGTCTTTATTTATTAGCTTGCTATTGAACATAATTTAATATATATAAAAATTAGGTTACAAATTAAAGGTAGAGATATGAATATGTCATCATATATATATTAATGGAATCCTAATCAACGAGTTAAAAATAACAAAAATAAATGATTTGTGCAGATGCATACGTGTAGAAGTTACGACATACAGACACTCATATATATATTAAGAAGAAAATTAAGGTTATACATTACTTTTGATATTTAAGTGAAGGTTGATACATATATGACATATATGCCGTGGCCTTTTTCGTTAAGCCAAAAGATGGGACAAAAGAGTTTATAGTTTTCTAATATTTTCTGTCTAATTACGTTTTTCATCACCTCAATGAGCCATCTTGTCCTAAACTTGGCTTCATTTTCTGCCTCATCTATCCCTGGCCAACCTTTTAAGCCTATACGTATCTGATATTTTCTTCCCTTAGTATTTCGCTTTCCTAAGAGAATTCAGTTTTTGGTATAAATTTTTCCAAAATTATTTTTTACCACAGAAAATGAAAAAAGAAGAAGATTATATCTCTAAACATGCATGGTTTACTTAATTGATCTGAACAGAAAAACATAGAAGTCAACAATAATTTGACCATAGAAAAAGAGTTTTACTGGATGAGGTTTGGTTTTAACACCGTTACCATTTCAGTTTTTACCTTCCTATTTGCATAGAAGTCAACTGAAGTTCATGTCGACATAATTTCATTTAATTTCTCCGTAATATATAAGAAAAGTCAAAATATTAAATTTCTGGTCAACTCATTAATAAGCATTTAAACATATTTCGTGAAAACTAAAAATCTTCATCATTGAGGAGGCTTTGATATATGGAGTATAGTATTATGAGACATGGTCGGTGACTCGATGCTAGTAGACTTGCTACTCCTTGGTTAAAAAACAAAAGTAAAGATGCTTCCAATACCATTTACCAACAGAAAAAAAAATCAAGGTTCACTACTTTGATTCGTCAATCTAGTACGTGAAAAAAGGCTTATCATCTTTCTTCTTCTTTCTTTCAGCGAAATTATTTATGTGCCATCGAGAACAACAAAGAGTTAAAACCTTAAAGGTTGGTTCCAAGTGGGATTCACACATTACAGGATTCAATGGATTTATGAGATTTTTTATCCGAAACAGAGCAGCAGTAGCAATTATTTGCGTAAGTAGACAAGTACACGTGGCTACGAATGATTGGAAGGTAATTATATGTAAAATTGACAGATCCTTAAAGAGACGACATTTAGATTCTTCTTCTTCGTAACAGGTAACGGTCCCGTTAGGTTAGGTCAAGTCCCCTCGCCACCACCACTCACCACTCATCACTCATCACCACCACTTGTTCTCTCATTTAAAACTCAACACGGCATCCAATGCCAAAATCACGCCGGTTATTTTACAAATGATAACTTCACGGCGTTAGAATCTCTAGCGGAATATACAAACTGGACCTAGTAATACTTAAATAGCCTAGTAGACCAAATTATTAATTAACTGATCACAATAGAGAAGACTCATGCCTTACTACGATTAATAGTATAACTTTTAACTTGAAAATTAAAAGTCGAATACTGATAGGAACGTTGAAAAAGAGTTGTCACCCTTTTGGTATCAACTGGTTGATTAAAGCTGATTTCATAATCCAGAATGGACACATGCGCCTGCTAATTTTGACAATAAGATATCTTCCCCATATAAAAGGTTATGTATTTACTATTTAGGAATTAACGAGAAAAAAATGAAATGTTATGGGATGTATGTATATACTATTCTGGGAATGGTAGCTAAATTTTTTAAATCTTCACAAGATAAAAACTTTATAATATATGATGATACTGTAATCATATATAGTATAATTTTAATAATATATTAGATTTGTATACCTAAAAGTACAATTAATATGATTTTTTCCTTGTTGTTTAAAGTATACAATGAGTAACATTTGAAGAACAAATATAATTCAAATTTTGTAGACAAGTACAGTTTTTGTTTCTGCTGTATAAAAATAAAATCCAAATTTCCATAGACAATATTTCAGATCAGTAAGTTATTGTTTGCATTGATCCCAAACATATTAAATATATTTACTTTTGTTGCATGTAACGGTTAGAAATGTTGGGTCCAAGTTCAACATGCCATAAGTTTTTTGTGCCATAAGTTACCTCAAAAAATTATTTGATTCCATATGAATAATGACATTTTAATATACAAAGAAAGTACTGACGATAGAGAAATCAAGTGCAAAGGGAGATAAATGTATTTTATAAATTCAGTGACTTTAAATTTAAGGAATGTCGTTGTGTAAAATACTCATGTCACTTGACCAATGCGGTTTCAGAGAAAATAAATGTAATTCTGTATACAAAAATATTCAGTTATTCATAAACAAATGTATAAGAGTTTTGGAATTTCTTGATCCAAGAGATTGGCTTTATTGAAAAAAATGCACGTTCATATTTCCCTGAGCAGATAATATATTAGACAACATTAAAAAAAAAAAAAAAAAAAAAAAAAAAAAAAAAAAAAAAAAAAAAAAAAAAAAAAAAAAANAACAAGCAACTAACCTTTTAGGCTTATCTCGCGTCGCAGGACGGCATGTGAGGCCGTACATGGTGCAGGATTTTCTGGGTACGACTAAATATGATTTTTACTTTCTGAACAAAATCATTAAAAATAAATATTATCTGATTTTGTTGTACTGTTTTACATACATCTGATAAATTTATCTTTGAAAATTCCTTATAAATTAAATTTCTTTAAAACATTATGATCATTACAAACGTTAAAACTAAATATATTCCATTCAGTTTCAAATTAATGAAATTATTTTATTATGTACCTATTATTAAGTATAATGATATATATATATATATAGATAATATGTAATCGTTTGTAAAATTAGAAAAGATGAAAAGACAAAAGGGAACGAGATGTCAAGTCAATGATGAAACCGATATGTATCTTCTTTTTGCTTTATGACCGTACGTACTAATCAGATTCTTATTTACTCCTCCAATTAATACGTCAAAAGATGTGTGCTATATATGTTTTTCTTTTTATAGAAGACTATTTCTTATGAAATCTCGACCCATATATTAACATAATACTATAATAAAACAGTTTTAACATCGCACTCACGATAGTGATATCCCTGGGAGTTGACGAATTTTTTTATATATATATTTGATGAAAAAATGTCAAATGCAGAGTGGTTATCTTTCAAAATAGTATAATTTTGTAAAATGGAAACATTTACCATAAATAAATTTGTAAAATGATAAATTCCATATTTACATGTGATTTAATTGACAAGCGTGATTGCAAGCTCATAGTCTACGCTGTCTTCTGGTAATCATTTGAATCAAATAATATTCACAGTAAGTACTTACTTGTAAGTTTCCTCATTTTTTTTTTTTTGAATCATTACTATGAATATGGGTTCCATGATTATGTATGAGGTTAATCATAAAGATTATCTAGAGAGGTATTGGAGTTTAGACAAATAATCGGCTATACACGTTGTTACATAATAGAGATCTATATCTAAATATTATATAATGAAGTCAAGCTCTAGCATAAATACAAAAGAAATTTCATTGTTTTTAGTTTTAATGCAGGTTGTAAATAGTCGAGGACAAAACGAAGAGGGAAGAATATACCAAGTCAAACTTGAGACTTTTAACTTAAATGAAAGGGCAACTTTTGAAAACGAATGGTTTACAAATTTTGTAACAAAGAGATCATCAACAAAATGGGGG
>NC_025694.1:5048423-5050706 GCF_000633955.1 Camelina sativa
TGGCTATTCAGATTTCATTACAAATATGAAATATGTATAGTGTACATAAACAAAACAAAATTTGCCTCTTCTTTTTATATGAAATGATAAGTTTTAAAATATGTTGTGAGAGTCACTTAAGTCAACTAGATGATAGTATATTTATATCTTATATTTTAATTTGTTTGGAAATGAATTTAGTTAAGATTCATTTAGATGCAAAGTTAAATAAATAGTGAAATTATTTACTAAATAACCAAAAATATAAGAAATGTTGTGGCAAACTGTAAATAAGTGATGTGTTATTTTATCGTATTTGATTCAAATAAATAGTTTGATAATCATGTGAATTCTGTTATAGGATAGCATCGTATCATTTCTTTTAATAATATGCAAAAAAAGAAAAATCATGCTATTTGGAAAAAAAAACAAAGAAGTCTGTGTTTATTATATGTCGTAGTTTTTTTTTTTTTTTTTTTTTTTGATATGTCGTAACATTTACTAGAAGAATAATCTCTTGACAAAATAAAAGAACATAAATATACAGGGAAAAAAAAAAAGTAAAAACGTAAAGGAGTTGGAAATGAGGAACATGTATTATTGAGAGGGACCCATCGCAATCAAAAGTCAATTTCTCAGTATATATTCATAGGGAACAAATTTAATAAAACACTATGGTATGGTATTTATATTTCAATTATTAACATGTGACATCGTTCCCATTTGCTGACCTTGCCATGAGGCACCTTGGAAGGGCCAATATTTTCATTATCACCACCGTTTAGGGCCACAAATATAACTAGTATAATTTCTTATTTTTTAAAAAATTATTCCAGAAATCTCATTAAAAACTTGTAAAAAGTAAAAACCCATCCACTGATCCAAGTTGATTCCGAGTCAATGCAGAATCCGACATATTTGAGTACCATGTTCTAGCTATTTAGTTAGTTATATCTCCCTCATTGATTCCCCATTCACATAAAAATGGATAATTGAACAAACTTGTTTCTTCTTATTAGATCACCTGCTTCATATAGTTTTTGCTAAAATAACTTCTGTCAAATTTCAAGATTTGAAATTCATTGACAAGTGATCTTTAAGTCTTCTTATGGTTGAGAAAGAACAAACAAAATGAAAACGAGTAACCCATTATTGCTGCTTTCAGGAAAACCAAATTAGAACATACGGACCTAATTAAACCATTTAGAAAACGATTTTTTTTTTGTTTGTTTTAAAATATAGTACATAATTTAAGTTGAAATGTTCAGAATAAAATATCTTGTGATGATATAAATAACCTAAAAGGTGGCATGAGAAAAAAAAAAATACTCCATGAAGAAGAGGACTGCTAAGCAGCAAGTAGTATGTTGCTTTTGTCAAATTTTTAAAAATTTATTAAAATCTTAAGCAGTGTAAACACCTCCCCCAAATATTTCTTTCCTCATATAATTGATTTTTTTTTCATAAGGAAGAAAATACAAAACACTAAAAAGTCTATGGTCTTTGTAATTAAAAAAGTAAAGAGATCACTCCAAATTAAATTTTCACTGAATAAGCTAATTAATTATCTCCTTCTTAGTAGAGTCCCTTTTTTCAAACTACAAAACATAAACAAATGTCAAACTAAACAACAAAAAACAATTATAGAACATTATAAACGGTAGAAAAATTAGAAGAAAAAAAAAATTAGTCCATAATTTTAGTGAGATTAGGACCCACGAATAATATATGATGATTCTGGTTCATAAATCAGAAGGTTAATTAATAATTAATCAACGGTCAAAGGGTTAAGGAGAGAAGAAGAACTTAAAGAGGCAACAAAATAAAATAAAAATTGTTAAAAAAAAGGTAACAAAGACTAGTTGTTAAATTAAATGAGACCCACAAAGAAAGAACCAAAACGACGGAGAGCTTCGTCGTTTTTGAAGATTGGTTATAAATATAGAGGGACTCGTATCGACTCTGCCAACAGAACAGAACAGAACCACCTAAAAATCTCTCCACCTCTCTCTCTCATTAGCCGGAGTACGTATGATCGAGTGAAACGGTGGTGAAAGCTGTCGTTTTTTGAAGTACTGAATTCGCCGTCAGTGAAAAAAGGAGAGTGGTGTGAGAGAGATGTCGAGTCTCGAGGATATTAAGAACGAGACTGTTGATCTGGTATACCATTTTTTTTATATATTCTTATGCTCTGTTTTTTTTAAAAAAAAAAAAATCATCATGCTCATAAACTGTTCGATGATTTGCTTGAATGAGAGATCTGTAGTCTCTTTTGTCTTTACTTTTTTTTTTTTTTTTTTTTTT
>NC_025694.1:5051605-5054500 GCF_000633955.1 Camelina sativa
TTTTTTTTTTTTTGGATTGGGACAGCAAAATCTTAAGAACTAATTTGGTGTTATTTAGAAGATCATTATGATTTTAATCTTCTTTTTAAACAAGAAGTTTAGTTTTTTTTTTTGTTGTTGTTGTTGTTGGTTTTGGTTTTTGTACCTTTCCGTGGTACGTTTAACTTCTTTGTCTTTAAGAAACCAACAACGAACAAAAAAAAAAAAGAACACATCTTTTGTGCAGACGTAACTTTGTGAATTTTCTTGGCACACTAAAAAAAGTAAAGCTTTTTATATTTTTTTAAATGCAACTTTTACATATCTTGGACTGTGTTAAAAGCGACCAAGCATCGATTTTTACGCCGGAAAGTGTGGGAATCTCGCGGCGCGTGTGTTAAACGTCGCTATCACGTTGGTCGGTGGTGGTGGCGTGTCCCCACCTCACCACCGCAGTTTCCCCTTCCGCCGATTTTACCGAACTAGTCAACGATAGGATCTTTTACCAACGATTCTTATTATGAACTGAGTAGATAGATCCATCAAGTTCTTTGTTTTACTTAACAAAAAAGGTTTCTCTTTTTGATGATTTAGAAACTGTTCTGTGTATGTGAATGTTTTGAGTTACTTGAATTTGGTTTATCTGATCGGATTTGTTTTTTTGATTATTTTTTTTTTCAGGAAAAAATTCCGATTGAGGAAGTTTTCCAGCAGCTAAAATGTTCAAGGGAAGGATTGACAACACAGGAAGGGGAGGACAGGATTCAGATCTTTGGTCCCAACAAGCTCGAAGAGAAAAAGGTTTGAGCTTTTTGCATTTGTTGCCTTCATATAACAATATTACCTTGTCTCCTTTTAGTGTGTTACTGAATGTCTCTGGTGATTTGTACAATGATAATTGACAGGAAAGCAAACTTCTGAAGTTTTTGGGGTTTATGTGGAATCCCCTTTCATGGGTCATGGAAATGGCTGCAATCATGGCTATTGCTTTGGCCAACGGTGATGGTAGGCCTCCGGATTGGCAAGATTTTGTCGGTATTATCTGTCTGTTGGTTATCAACTCCACCATCAGTTTTATCGAAGAAAACAACGCCGGTAATGCTGCTGCTGCTCTTATGGCTGGTCTTGCTCCTAAAACCAAGGTAAATAATGATAAGAAAAATGAATGCTAAGAAGAAGTTGTACAGAACATTCCGAAATTTCTTTAGAGCTAATGTTTTTGGTTCTTTTTGTGATGTTTTCTCTGTTACAGGTTCTTAGGGATGGAAAATGGAGTGAACAAGAAGCTGCTATTCTTGTCCCAGGAGATATTGTTAGCATCAAATTGGGAGACATTATCCCTGCTGATGCCCGTCTACTTGAAGGTGATCCTTTAAAGGTTGACCAATCTGCTCTAACTGGAGAGTCCCTTCCTGTCACCAAGCACCCGGGCCAAGAAGTATTCTCTGGTTCAACCTGCAAGCAAGGAGAAATCGAGGCGGTTGTTATTGCCACAGGGGTTCACACCTTCTTTGGTAAAGCTGCTCATCTTGTGGACAGTACAAACCAAGTTGGACATTTCCAGAAGGTTCTTACAGCCATTGGAAACTTCTGTATTTGTTCCATTGCTATCGGTATGGTGATTGAGATCATCGTCATGTACCCAATTCAACGCCGAAAGTACAGAGATGGAATTGATAACCTTTTGGTCCTCTTGATCGGTGGTATCCCCATTGCTATGCCCACGGTCTTGTCCGTGACTATGGCTATTGGGTCTCACAGGTTGTCTCAACAAGGTGCCATCACCAAGCGTATGACTGCCATCGAAGAGATGGCAGGTATGGATGTCCTGTGCAGTGACAAAACCGGGACACTAACTCTCAATAAATTGAGCGTGGACAAAAACTTGGTTGAGGTTTTCTGCAAGGGTGTGGAGAAAGACCAAGTCCTGTTGTTTGCAGCTATGGCTTCCAGGGTTGAGAACCAGGATGCCATTGATGCAGCCATGGTGGGGATGCTTGCTGATCCAAAGGAGGTATATCTCTTATCCGGTTCGAATTACATTTTAGTCAGCCTCCAAGCGACAACATCTTATGTTTAATTGGGATTTTTTCGCAGGCTCGAGCTGGAATCAGGGAAATTCACTTCCTTCCATTCAACCCTGTGGATAAGAGAACTGCTTTGACTTACATCGACGGCAGTGGTAACTGGCACAGAGTCAGTAAAGGTGCTCCTGAGCAGGTAATGGATCTTCAACCCTACCAACAAATGTCTTTTGTTTTTATCCTTCCTCTTTGTACTAATTTGATTTCCCACACAGATCCTTGAACTTGCCAAAGCCAGTAATGACCTTAGCAAAAAGGTGCTCTCCATTATTGACAAGTATGCCGAGCGTGGTCTTAGGTCGTTGGCTGTTGCTCGCCAGGTAATTGTTTGACATTGATACTCATAGTTTCGGTCTTCTTTTCTTTTTTTTTTTTCTTTTTTTTTGCGTGGAAACAAATGTCTAATTGTGTTCTTATTTCTCTTTTTAGGTGGTGCCAGAAAAAACCAAGGAAAGCCCAGGTGCTCCATGGGAATTTGTTGGTCTGTTGCCACTTTTTGATCCCCCAAGACATGACAGTGCTGAAACCATTCGAAGGGCTTTGAATCTTGGTGTTAATGTCAAGATGATCACTGGTAAAATTTTGCTCACCCATTGATCTTGTTGTTCTAACTATACACCTTTACCATTTTCCCCTAACAGTCTCTTGGACTACGTATGTGGCCAGGTGACCAACTTGCTATTGGTAAGGAAACCGGTCGCAGACTTGGAATGGGAACAAACATGTATCCATCTTCGGCTCTTCTTGGTACCCACAAGGATGCCAACCTTGCATCCATTCCTGTTGAGGAGTTGATCGAGAAGGCTGACGGATTTGCCGGAGTCTTCCCAGG
>NC_025694.1:5056241-5072963 GCF_000633955.1 Camelina sativa
CGAATGGTGGTTATGTTAGATCTAAGCCTCTTTCTTTATTATTGCAGAGCACAAATACGAAATTGTGAAAAAGTTGCAGGAGAGGAAGCACATTGTTGGAATGACTGGTGATGGTGTCAATGATGCCCCAGCTCTAAAGAAAGCCGATATTGGTATCGCTGTGGCTGATGCTACAGATGCTGCTCGGGGTGCTTCAGATATCGTCCTCACTGAGCCTGGACTCAGCGTTATTATCAGCGCCGTTCTCACCAGCAGGGCTATCTTCCAGAGAATGAAGAACTACACTGTGCGTCTTCTCCTCTTTTTCATTCATAATTTAATCCAGTCACTTGCTTGCTTGCAATTGAAACCAATGACTCTAATTCTTTTTACTTTTTCTTTCTTGTTACAGATTTATGCAGTTTCAATCACAATCCGTATTGTGGTACGCAAATAACTCCTAGAGTTCTGTCATTTGTTGGTTTTTGTCTTAAATTATGATTTCGCTGATCATATTGTGTTGAAACTTTTTGCAGTTTGGATTCATGCTTATTGCTTTGATATGGGAATTCGACTTCTCAGCCTTCATGGTTCTGATCATTGCCATTCTTAACGATGGTAAGCAGTCTCTGTCCTTTTGTATAAACCTCAAGATCGTAACCTTTTGATAACAGTTTACTTATATCTAACGGTATCATGTGCTTCTATCTTAATCTTGTAGGTACCATCATGACAATCTCAAAGGACAGAGTTAAGCCATCTCCCACACCTGATAGCTGGAAACTTAGAGAAATTTTTGCTACTGGAGTTGTTCTTGGAGGCTACCAGGCCATCATGACTGTTATTTTCTTCTGGGCGGCGCACAAGACTGACTTTTTCTCGGTACATACAATTGAGTGAATTACTGGTGATTATATTTCCTCTTGGTTAATGTTCAGCGTTGTAAAGTAAAATTTCACTTTGGATTTATACAGGACACATTTGGTGTGAGGTCCATTAGGGACAATAACCACGAGCTAATGGGTGCTGTGTACTTACAAGTTAGTATCATTAGTCAAGCTCTGATCTTCGTCACGAGATCAAGGAGTTGGTCATTTGTTGAACGTCCTGGGGCGTTACTGATGATTGCTTTCCTCATTGCACAACTGGTAAGATCAATTGGAATCCACATTTTAAGTGATTTCTTATTGCGTACAAAGGTTCTCAAAGAAACACATGTTGAATCCATTTGTTCTTCCAAATGCAGATTGCGACTTTGATTGCGGTTTATGCCAACTGGGAATTTGCAAAGATTAGGGGTATTGGATGGGGATGGGCTGGTGTGATCTGGCTATACAGTATTGTCACATACTTCCCATTGGACGTTTTCAAGTTTGCCATTCGATACATCTTGAGTGGAAAGGCGTGGCTCAACTTGTTTGAGAACAAGACGGCTTTCACAATGAAGAAAGATTACGGAAAAGAAGAGAGAGAAGCTCAATGGGCACATGCTCAAAGGACACTTCACGGTTTGCAGCCAAAGGAAGCTGATAACACTTTCCCTGAGAAAGGAAGTTACAGAGAATTGTCTGAGATCGCAGAGCAAGCCAAGAGAAGAGCTGAGATCGCTAGGTAAATAAACAGACCACACCCGATTCTTTTGATCTAAACATATTATTTTGTTGGAGTTAAACGCTAACTGGATTGTTCGTATGTTAAACAGACTTAGGGAGCTGCACACACTCAAGGGACATGTAGAATCAGTAGTGAAGCTAAAGGGTCTGGACATTGAAACTCCAAGTCACTACACTGTGTAGTCACATAAAAAAAAACCAAACATGATTGATCTTCTTCTCCTGTTTTGTCTTCTTCTTCTTCTTCTTTTTTTTTTTGCTTCTTCACCTCCTCTTATGATTTTTATTTACATAGGGAGAGAACTTTGTTTATTGCCATAACTCTTCCCGAATCTCATTGTTAGGTGTTCTTGTTTCTCCACATAATTCTCAAATCTGTACTTTTGCAAAATTTGCTCTTATAAAGAAACAAGGCAATGCCTTTGTGTTTTGGCACATGTAAACACTCTCTTCTTTGCTCTTATTCCATGGGCCTATGTAATCTTAATCTTCTTCATTTTACGTAATCCAGTTTTTATTGGCTTAATGACTTTGTAAACAATGCCAAAAGAAACAATAATTGTGGACCTTAATGATATGTAACTATCTTGGGACAACAAACAATTTGCAATTTTAACTGGAAAAGTTAGTTGATGAAAAGAAGTAGAAATGATCCAAAAATGAGTTTTTTTCTTTTTTTCTTTTACACTGAAACCATTTACAATCCCATTAAAAAACATGACATGAGACAAGTTGTGTAGTAGTAGTACGGCTAGAATCTTTAAGAGAAATAGAGATTTGTATAGGTGCGAGAGACTGCGAGACACGTGCAAAGATTTGGATGATGACTTCAAAGTTATGACATGCATAGTTACACTATGTCATCGGACTTTCCTCCTTTTTACATATCTAAATAATTTCGACTTTTTCTACCCATACTCAGAAGTAATATTAGTCTCTTTTGTGTTTTTTACTTCTTGTTACTACTGCTGAAAGCACATACAGAATTAACAAATCGTTTTTGTCATATATATACAGTAAAACCTCTATAAATTAATAAATACTATCAATTAATAAATTTTGGTAATCCCAAGTCAGGATAGTGTAAAAAATAACAAAATTTGATAAGATAATAAGATAATAATTTTTTTGAAATCCTAATATAAAATATGGTCCTAATAATATTATAAATTAATAATCATGTAAATTTACATATACTTTTTTTCTACTGCATAAATTTACATATATATATATATATGTTTATATAGTAAAGTATGTTTCTCTTAAACCTCATATTATAAAATAATTGTTATGTTGTATCTTCAAATTATAATGATATAAAATATTCTATAACATTTCATAAAACAACTAAGACTTTTAAAAGTTTTCAATTTCTAAATATGCATCATCTGCATTTTGATAGTTTGATAGACTACTGAAATACGATAATTGATATTCTTATTCATAAATTTGAATATTTACGTCATTTATATAAGTGAATTTGTCTACAATATTTGTAATTCATTGTCAATAATATTTTTTAATTATTTCAAATTCAATTCCAATACCATAAAATTTACAACATCCAAAATTCTAATGTTATTTTGCAAAAATTGTCTCAATTCATAATTTTAAAAAAATTAACAATTAAAAATATACCTATAAATTAATAATTATTAATTTACACTATAAAATAATAATTATTAATTTATAGATAAATTAATATTACTATAAATTAATAAAATGTCTTGGTCCTAACATTATTAAGATATAGAGGTTTTACTGTATATGTTTTTGTTCTAGATTGAAAATTCATATGTCTTGACTCAAGGAGAAAAACAATACAAGGACAATTTATAATTAATTATACAACACATTTTGTCAGCTTAAATGATTAGAATATTAAAGTTTGGAGATTTTCACACAACACTACAATAATAAAGTAAGGAAAAAAACAGAAGACAAAATATAAGAATTTGATTTGCCAACACATCGTCTATTTGATACTATAACCGACAATATATAATGTGTAGTTCAGATTTTGGATCGATTTTTATAACTTATAAGATGTATTAACGGTCATGTGTGATATATTTCCATAACCATATTTGATTAATCAAGAAAGCTAGAAAAGAAAAAGAAAACCACTATGAGACATGCTCTTGTTCTTGAAGAAGAAACGAGAGAAAACACACACCCACACGCATGATTTTAATTTAGTTCAAGGACAAACCATGAAACAAACTATACGTTACACACTGAAACTAAGAGTCAGGTAGTTTCTTGAACAATGGACTTGAGAGCAACCGTCTGCAACTCAAGACATTTAATGTAGGTACCAATCTCACTCAACATTTCTTCTACATTCATCACTTCTCCACCTGGCACAAGCTTCTGCAATTCCCTCAGCTTCTCCTCTATTTCTCCTTCTTTATCGGATCTTTCTAGAATCCGAACTTGATTGGAAGAAGAACTACTAGTAGTGGTTGGATTCGTTGAGGAAGATAGCTTCTCTAGCAAGAAACGGCTCCATGCAAATTCTTGAGCAGACAAAGCCAAAGCCATGTCTACTTCATGCTTCACCGTTTGTTTCGAAGAGTTCTTGTTCATGTTGAGCTTCTTGAGTGCAGGAACCAAGTGGCTTGTGTATTTCCTCGTGAAAACTTCACTAGGGTTCTTGTTTGGTTCAAGAGAAAATACTCGTTTCTTCTTGTTTATGATTTGCCTCTCCATATGAGAAATTATTTTTGCTGCAAAGGAAAGTCTACAAGGGAGAAACTTGCATATATAGCAAACTTTGAATATGAGCGAGGTAGAGAAAGAGAAGAGTGGGTCCTATGTTTGTTTGTATATGACAAAGCTTGATGATGTATAAGTAATGTTGTAGAACTTATTTTGAAGTTAATTTTCTTTGTAGACATATATATAAGGTAATATGTTTGGAAATTACTTTTCTTTTTAAATACAAAACACAATAGGATAATTTGATGATAGTGGTAGTCCGTAGTAATAATCTTTTTTGAAACGAAAAAAAAAAGTATTTTAAAAACAACGTAATTCGAATTTTCATCCAATATTCATGTTTTTGTATAAGATATTATATATTTCATTAAAATCAGGTTAAATATATATAAAATTAATTACATGAAGTTAATTATATAAAAGAAAGTATATATATGGAGAAAACGAAGGAAAGAATTCGGGAATAATAATGGGTGAGGGAAGAAAAAACACATGGAGTCACATGCAAGAGCTCTAATTTGGCTGCATCACAACTACCCCTAAAGAGGTGCTTTGAGCGACCCTCTTACCATGTGGCTCCATTCCAAGAACAAGACATCAATACAAAACCCCACCTTCTCTTAATGCCTTCACATGTTCCTCCCCCTTATAACCTCTCTCTCTCTCTCTCTCTCTCTCTCTCTCTCTCTCTCTCTCTCTCTCTCACACACACACACACACACACACACTTTGTGTATATATACATTAATACATGCATGTGTATGTGTCCTTTGAGTCAATCTCCTAATTAAATTGATGAATCTATGTCATTTCTACCAATACTACCACATTATAGATCTCCTTCATCTGACTGAACATTTTCCTTGCATGTGATGAATTTGGTTTCACTATCTACTACTTTTTTCAAGCTTTCAATACAGATGGTAACAAATAATTTTGGTCAATAATATAGTCAGGGGTAGGTTTTTTTGGTCATCTGTACTGTAAAACTTCAAAACATTTCCAAATTCGTATTTTATACTTGCCACTGCAATTAATACGGCGTAGACCCAAATTTCTTAACGTATATATATATATATAGATATGTTAAGATATATAAACGTGTTGTCATTAATTGGGTTATACATAATTTATTATTTCTGATTTTAGATTCTAATCATGATTGGCATTTTCAGGTTTGAAATAAGATATTTTCCGTATAATATTTATAAAATTGATAAATATAATTTATGTTGACAGAAAAGGTAATTTTTGAAATGATATGAAAGTCTGCGCATTACTCATTTTTTTATTTTAACGTATATACCGAATTTTATTTATAATATATATATATATACATATATATGTAAATGCCCAGAAAATATCTATAACTACTAGACATGGGCGGTTGAGACATTACAAGTTGTCTCTTAATCTATAGTGCTTAATATATGCAATATACACGTTACTAGCTTTTGATGCTAACAGCAAAAACTAAATGGTCTGTTTCTTGGTTTTGTTGTGTTCTTCGTCCTACCACACAAAAAAATAAAGTCAAGGGTTAGTAGATTATCAATTAATGTAGCAAGGAAATTACTTCTTATTTTTGTTAGTATGTGATGTTTTCTCTTATACTATTTTAATGCAATTCCATAATCTTTGATCAAACGTGGAAAACATGTATTAATAATGCTAACCATCTAGATGCAGTTTATAGTTTCTTTCATTCAAATACATCTATACATTAATTGGACAATACTGAAATCATATTAACTATTAGTTTAATAATATGACATAGATAGATAAAAAGGTAGATGAATATGTTCTAGTTGAAAACAAAATACAGTAAATGATATCAATCTAAGAGGAGAAACAATATGAGAATCAAACCTAGTAGATGTGCATACCAAATTTACCACTAGATACTAGATATTCACACCTATAGTAGACATTGAACAAATAATGCATATAATCATACAACTTTCTTTGGATTTTTGCTTAATGGTTTGTGTCCACCTTTGACTATTTTAACAATCCACGTTGAAAAAATGACAGAATTAAATGTGTAACTCTTGCCAATCACACAATCAAGCTGTAGGTAAAAAAACAGATTCGTAATTATTCAATTGTATCTTTATGTCAAACAATAAAAAAAACAATGAATACAAACAATTAATGCCAATAATATAAAAATATACTATAGAACTATTTTGTCTTTATCACAAAGAAATCGTACAGAAGTGTCAGAAAAATTTGTACAAAGCCTGTGGAGAGATATCTATCGAATATCGTAGATGGCATGTTATGACTTGTTCTTGCTGTTCTTCAATTTTGTTTTCTCTTACATATAAGCTTCTTTTTTTTAACAGTTAAACTAAAATAAAAATGTGTAAGCAATAATAATAATTAAAAGAAAAAACGGACCCAGATTGAGAGAAAAGATATGGCTTGGATTGGGATTTGGGACTTGGGAGGGACACATCTCATGTGGGTTTGAATTCGAGTGTTTTGTTTCTATTCTTAATTTGGACCTATTTTCACAAAATGTCCCCACGTGCACTCACTTTAAAGCTTTCTTTTACAAAATTTTCGCTACTGATAGAGAAAAAAAAACCCTCGTCTATAATGTAAAATGTAGAGGTTTATGTATAAAGTTTATTTTACAGATCGAGGAAGCTACATATATTTGTAAAATAGAACAAATAACAAAATATGTAAAAGAATGCTAACTTCATCCAAATTTTGATTGGTGAATACATATATTTGTATACTTTTTTTATTTTATTATTTGTCAACGATTCTAACCGTAAATTATAATAAGAGATATATAAAAAAAAACCTATGCGAGAAAAAAACTAAAAAAGACCAAGTTACCATTCTCTTTTCAAGACAAGAAACAAATATAAAATCCAGCCACAGTTTTTGTGTCAACCATTTTGTACTCCCAATGGATGAATGGTTCCACAATGCAAGTCTATTTCAAATTTTATTAAAGATTTTTCTAATGGAGCTCTTTGTAACACAACCACGTTTATATTTCTGGCTTTGTTATGTTATTAAAACATACCGTGTATATGTATGTAACTAAAACAAAAAACGTAGAACATTAGTTTGACATCATATTATGTTCCGAAAATAATGTCAAACTATTGGCAGGAATCTTTATATAAAATTATAACTATTTTGCAGTACAAATAATGTGATAAAAAATTAAGAAGAGGACAGGGAAAACGCAGTAAAGATTTTCTTGTATTTGGTAGAAACTGCAACTACGAGTCTCATCCTCCTTCACATCTTTTGTTTTTTGTTTTTTCTTCTTTCTATTCTGGTTTTCAATTACTAACTCATTTAAGTTTACAGATAGTAAAGAAACGTGATATTTTATTGTTTTGCCATAAAAGGAACTCAAAAGTGTACGAAAAAAACAGATTTGAGATTTTGGATACTCTGCGTTAATGAAAAACAAAAAAGATTTATTTTCTCTTCTGTTAGGTCGGTCCATTGGTCCACATGCAAGTAGGCTACTAGGCTTGAGGTTTAAAGAAACTATCACCAACTAACAATTATTTAAGTATATAAAAGAGCAAAAGATGTTGAGGGTAAATGTTCATGATCAGTTATCTAAACAAATAAATGTTAACGGTCATTAGCTAATTCATCGTTATGCAATAAGTTTTCTATATCAAATACTATATATAAGGAGAAAGAACATTGGAATAATATATGCATTGATGTTAGGCCTACTAAATTGTGAGCCCAGCCTATATTGATTGAATATTTCCGTATCAAACATGTCAACCAAATAAGAAGTTTAGATTTTGATCAGATCATAAACTTTTATCAGATTTAAGAGAAACATTTAAGTCTGGATTTTTAGAATATAACTGAATCGACCAAGTCACAGACTTATCACTTTACCAGTCTGACTAGCGAAATCGGTTCGAGTTTGAAAACACAGGTCGTTGTAATTAAAAAAAAAACGAAGAAGCTAAGCCGAGACAAAATTTGTATTTAGTACTTTTTCATTGGGCTAAGATTATGGGCCTCTTCGTTACGAATACAACAAATCAATAAGTCCAGTGTAAACCGAAGGTGACAATGACACAAAAAGTATTTATGCATTAAACAGTTTATGTGAAAGAAAAAAAATAAAGAGGATTGAGGATAGTGGAAAAGATTTTAGTGGTGAGAAGACTTATATGATTAAGTTTATCAGGACTAACTTGGCAATTTCTCGTTGCAAATCCTGTATAAATGTCGGAAGTATGCAGTAAAATGAGTTGTTTGTTCCCCCTATATCTTAACACAAACAAACAAAAAATGTATCAATTTTTTCGACTTAATTTGATTATTTTGGCCATCATTTTAATTTTTCACTGATTTACTTAGGAAAATTGTGAAATTATTATTTAATTTCAGAGATCGAAAGATCTGATTACCCTTATTATCTACGCTCAAAAACCTGGTTTTTATTTTCATTCTTAGAGACCATAATAATGTCATATATATATATATATATATATAAACATAAAACAAAAGAGGAAGAGAAACGAAATAAATCCATCTTTATTAATTGAAGTCTTTCATGAACACTTTTGGACTCATTATTTAACAATAAGAACTTAACTTTTATCCAACAAAATAAAAACAAATCCTCATAAGGAATAAAAGAAAGAAAAGTCAAAACACCTCTAATTGACACGTGTACAATCTCTTCGAATCTCACCAGCATTACCAGTCATAACACCAACCCGACCCAATTTTGTGATGGCCGAGATAAAAGCTTGTCTAAAAGCTCCTTCACTGTTGGCAAACGAGTTAACCGTAGCTCTAGAACGTTGGTCAGTGAACAAGACTTGGTCTGACGTAAACAAACCCCTTCCTTGTTGGAGATTCTTGAAGTAAGCATTGTCGAAAGTACGTGGGCTGACAGGATCCATGTTGATAGCGATTCGTGGGTCGACCCCGATCGGGCACATTTGTCGGAGTTGAAGTGCGTATTGACCGTTAATACTTGGGTCAATACGTGTTCTAGGGCTAAAATTGTAAATACGCTTCGAGAATTTCCCACAATGTGCGAATCCGATAGTGTGCGCTCCTGAATAATATACAATAACATAAATACTATATCATTAAAATTTAAAAAAGTACAAAAATGTACAAACCGGTTTAGTTTGGTTGTGTTTGGTACCTGAGAGGGCGATCATGTCGGTTTGAGAGAGACCGTGACGGCTGAACATTGAGTTAAGCTGGTTTAGGTTAAAACCGGGCTGAGGCAGTTGCTTTTGAACGCTGGCTACTGTCGATAATCTGCCGTCTCTCCTCCCTAGCTCCACCGGGTAGCTCGGTCCTCCGGTCTGCAATTTTTGATTTATTTAATTATCTTGTTATAATCTATCATTGTTCAATGATACCTTTATTTTTTTCGGACTATATATATATGACTTGTTATTACTTGTACTTGTTTAGAATAATATTCACAAGCCGCCAATAAAAAGGTGTCAACTGATATCAAGTTAACATTACTTTATTAGTTAACTCGTACCATGCTTCTTATATTTAATAATATGATTAGCTTTTTCACAATAAAACTGAAAACGATATATAACAAAACCGAATTTTCAATACCTCGGACTGACTATATGTATAAAATAAAAGGGAAAAAGAGAGGAATATTAGTTAAGTTAATGTAATAAAGAAAGATATATATGTTAATTACCAAAACCACGACTTCACGAGTGGCGAGAGCCAAAATGTCAGCACATGAGACTTTGTTGCGGCAGTTAGGATCTCTTTCAACGGCTTGCTTCGCCTTTATCACCGTGTCGAATCCGTCTCCGGCCAATGACATGTCATCTGGATGGTCTCTCTCTGACGGTGATGCTAACATTATTGACGCATCACATCCCTAAACATTCATATTAAAATATAAGAACGTAAGTAACTATAATATTTTGTTTGAAAATTATATATAGAAAAGATATACATCTTTTTTTTTTTTTTTTGAACAAATAGAAAAGATATACATCTAAACCTCTTAATTCACACGTTTTTTATATTGTAAGAAAATATCATCACGATCGATTCTTTTCAAAGACTAGTTTTGCACCTATGATATATATTTATAGATATTGTAACGTACGCGAACGAAGCAATCGTGGAAGAAGAGGCGGAGAGTGGCCGGAGCGGTGACGAAAGTCTGCTGGAATTTCTGACGGACGGCGTTACGGACGATGTTTTCGACGTTGGGACATGACCTCTGGTAGAAACCTGTCCGGAGCTGAGCAGAGACACATGAAGAAAGGAGAAGAAGAAGAGAAAATATGGAGAAGAGGGTTTGGGCAGTATTCTTCTCCATGGTTTACTTCAATTAGTTGTCTCAATCTTCAGAGTTGTTAGAGAGTCTCTTTTTATAGTAGATAGAAAGAGAAGTTTAAATTGAAAGGTATCGTACAATTTGGGCTAGCTATTTAAATATAAAAATTATTTTGATGATTATTCTGATGATGATCTGTTGAATGATATATTAAAGAAATCCCTAGCCATATTAAAATAAGGAGTAGAAATGTGGATGTAACACTCCATCTAGATATTGACAATTTGAGAGGAGGCTAAGGTTGAGTTATTATTTTAATTTTCTATATATACATATACTGTATATGTCATATGTGTGTAAAATGGTCAAGTTAATCCATAAATTGGCTGTATTGTAGTGGTCTATATATATTGGTCGAGACGGTGATTGTTTTCTCTTTAAATGTATTAAATTGGTCACTGCATAACCTATTAAGGTGTGTATATATTACAATTACTCTGGCTTTTAATTGCAAAATGATCATGCATAAGAGAACAACAAATTCATTTACATTTATAAAAAAAAATGCCGATGTTGATAATTCTCATATATATGATACTACGATATGTATGTGTGTATACATATGTATGCAGTATGGTATACGTTTTTTTAATAATAACCGTACGTATACATGCTTATCTTTGACAACTCAATGGCATGTTACCAAGTTTACCACTTGGTCCACTTCTCACCAACTACTTAAAACAAGATCGAGAGGTGACAAGAAGAAGAACTCATATTATTTCATTTTACTAGTATGATTAGTATCTACCTTAAAAACTTTACAACGTGGAATATGATTCGAAAGTTGACTTGTCATAGTTAACTAATTAATTCATTTATATATAAGTTAGTTGCAATTGTGAAATTATTGGAACTATTATAGGATAATACTGAATTAAGAAGAAGAAAAAATATCAATCTAGTGGGTAGTCAGTTAACACCTTACCCATACACAAAGAGATTCTTGAATATTTCGTTATATTACAACATATAGGAATTGTTTAGTCTTAAAAATAGTTCTAACTTTTTGTACAAGAAGTTCTGGACCGAGGATTGTAGTTTCTTCAAACTCGGGACGATGAAAAACTAGAACCATTGGTGGCCATGCGTAAAAGTCTTAGCAAGCTAAGATGAAGTTAAATATGGAAACCCATGTCATTTAAAAAGTGTAAACATCACATTGTAATGATATTTTTACCAATGATACTATCATTTAGTATTAGACCTTATTTTAACTGTCGTTAAGACTACAATATTTAATCCTGATTGTCTTATTGGAGACAATTAATTTTAAAAGTGTTTTTATTTTATTTTTGAAATTATTAAAAGTGATCGATCCACAATAAAACAAACTTGTAAGAAGGTTATATTAATGGAATAAATCGGGCGTCGCGGTCACGAACATGTTCCTTGATGCTGTAATATTGTCAATAATTGAGTTAATAATGTTTTGTTTTATTTTTTTTAATGATAAATTATCCCATAGATAACACTAAAAAGAATAAACAAACAGGAACAAAGCGATAACGCATGTCACTGTAATGCCAACTGCGGATTATTTTAATCATAAGTATTAAGTAAGCAGTTTTCATTCAAGATTTAATTATAACTGTAAAATAAGTTCGTAGCTATCAGTAGATAAATTTCCGAAACTAACCATAAAGTTGTACGAATTAGACGAAAAATTATTTAATTTGGAGTTTAATTTTTTGACACGATAGCTCTTTTATAGTTTATATAAGATTGTTCACATACACTTTATGTGAAAATACATGATTGTAGTAATTTTCTATCATCCACACTTTAAATGGTGGTTCGACCATATTATGAATATCCGGTTTTTCACATTAAAAAAATATCCATTTTTCACATTAATTATGTTATCAAGGTCTTTAATATGAAATAGTTTGTGGATATTTATAGTATTAGAAAAATGTTAGAAAACAGAGTTTGTTAAGAGATCTTACATCAAGGACTAGTGCACTGCCAATATACATGATGACAATATATGTTAATAATTGCTATATATATAGTTGTGTTTTCGCGTGGGTTGAATATTAAAACTAGCTAGATGATTAGTTTTGTGTTGATGATCCAATTAAGTTTAAACTATAAAAGGTTCGTATGGTATATATAAATATAATTATCGTTTAGAGTACGACAAGCTAAAAAGCCTAATATCATTAGTGTTCGTTAAGACGTCCAACTAGAGAGATGTGGCAGTATGCGATGAGTCTGGTGACTCATCTTAATTAGTTTACATACCGAATAATTCAAACCCTGCAGTTCTAGAGAAACCACTAAAAATAAGTTTCGGCTAAGCAAAAAAGATTTGGTCAATCGCTAGTTGGCATCTGAATTATTTGATCAAAGTGTTTTAAACTTTAAAGTAACTAATACTCAAAATCAATAGAAGAGTTATTCTATAAAAGTCTTGACGGCTCTAACAAGGCGTCACATGGCATCTAACCATGATTGAAGAAAACGACACCGTTTCACCGTCTTCTCTTCTAACTGCTTTCCTGCATTGACCGAGACATACATAAACAACACAACAACAAAAAAACAAAGAAATATTTGCATCCACACCTACTTTCTACAAAAATATACACCATTACACCTACTTTTTACTACTCATATATTTTTTTCAAGCTTAATTACATTTTATCCCTAGCTCCTTCTAACTCTTCTTCCCAGATAGATGGTTTTCAATTTTATTTAAAAACTAACTTCATATTGAATTCATCTTTCTTTCTCATTTTTCTCTCTCTCTTTTCTTTTTCTTGGTAATCATTTCTTCAACACTTGTTTTTCATTTTAATTAATCTATATTTTAATTATAACTTGGAAATAAATATTGTTTGCATATTTCAATTTTTGTCCCCATTTTTGTTTTCACAAAAATTAAAGTAATTCATGAGTTAAATCTAAATCAAATATAATTAAATGGTATTTATAGCCAAATCAACAATTTTTAAAGTCCAAACTAAATTAAATAAATAGTTTTGGATTTAAAATTTTTATTTAACTAAATTTTCTATTTAAAAAATTGTATTCTAACATACTTTTCTATTAAAAAAATTGTACTATAACCCTGATCAATAAATATGTTTCCATATAGACACCCTTTGAAACTCTTATTAGATACTATAAGATGTATCTACCTTTGATGTGGATACTATTACAATTCGTGGATACAAGTTACACATCGTCATGTAGATACTATTACAATTCGTGGATACAAGTTACAACGACATCATCAAATCCATACAACATGGTCATGTGGATACTATTACAATTCGTGGATACAATTACAATTCGTGGATACAAGTTACACATATGGATAGTATCTCGTGTATTTCGCATTCACGTATTCACGTATTTCGATTACAACCGTTTTAATAGGTACCAAAGAATTTTAACATGTGGATACTATTACAACCAACGACATCTCGCATTCACGTATTTCGTGTCCCCAAAAGTTATAGGTACCAAAGAATTTAAACTCTGCAGTCTACGGAGAAATCACTAAACACCTGTTTAGGTTAAGTAAGACAATTAATCGCTAGTTGGCACTTGGCATCTCAATTATTTGATCAACGTTGATCCAAAGTGCATAATCCTTTCATAAATCGTATATGGATTTTGAGAATTCAGTACTTTATAAAACGTTGATCATGATTTGACAATCAGAGTGCATAATCCTTTTTTTTTTTAATCCTAAGATGACAATTGTACAATAGAGTTGGCAGAAGACGATAAACTAAAGGCTTATGCATTCTGAGTTTTGAATCTTTCTCTTCAAGTGATCCAAACGAAACTGAATTCAAAATAGCATGTCCTAGATCTTATTGTATTTCTTCCATTTGTTAAATCATGGATACCCATGCACAATAGTACTGAGTTTATGAAAGAAAAAAACACACACAAAGAGATGATAAACAAGTTCAAAGACTCGTTAACTCACAGATCAAAGTGTCTTAAAACAGTCATAATTTCAAACCAAACAAGTGCCACAACTAGGATATGGTTTTCCAAGATACTTGACTTCATAACTTACATAAAATAGTCTCATAACACATTCTTAATAAAGGTCCACAAACAAGTTCCACAGCTAGCATATAGTGCTCTAGACACACTTACCAAGATCAAAGCTCTTGCTTAGTTGATAGATAAGCACGGGGCACAGAAGTCAACAAGCAGTGTTGTTGGCCCTATCACATGAATGGTGTCACCAATAAATTGTGGAAACGTATGCGTTTGGCTGAAAGACACTTTGATAAGTGATGTCTTCTTCTTGTAGCATATCTTCACAGCTGCAACAATCTCTTCCTCGACCATCCCCATTGCAACTATAACCACATCTCTAAGCCCAACATACCGTGACTGATAACCTGGCGGGGCATGGAAATTTTTCTACCACACACCAAAAAAGAAAAAAAAAGATTGAACAATATTAAAACTAAACTTTACCATTCATCTCTGAAAATTTTGAAATTCAACTAAACAACACACTTACATCGACAAGAGAATCAATCTCCTGAGTCCACACATGCAGTTTTGCTCCCACAGGTTGATGCAACAACAGGTTAATTACTCCAAGCAAATCATTAGCTTCAACCACTTTTCCTTTCAAGGAAACGCGAGGTATGTGAGAAGCAGATGATGGTGGAGGCGGAACCATACACCCCAAAGGTGTCCAAAGACCTTTTTTCGGAATCCCTTCTTTGAAAGCAAAAGCAAGGGCATCTTTCACAGTGAGCACAGAGCGTTCCCCATCTTCCTTCTTGGGACAAGCGTTCTCCACCAAGAACTGAGCAGAGTAGTGAGTTAACTCAGTGTCGAGGTTAAGTTTAAGCCGTGCAGCGCTTATCAGATCCACTGCTACCAAAGCCGCAGATTGAGACTCATCTGCAAAGACAAGAAACAAATGAAAATGAATCCAATGCCTGTTGTAGCCAATTCAACTATACC
Source organism: Camelina sativa (assembly GCF_000633955.1). Lineage (NCBI taxonomy): Eukaryota > Viridiplantae > Streptophyta > Magnoliopsida > Brassicales > Brassicaceae > Camelina > Camelina sativa. Next base: position 5,071,866 of record NC_025694.1, read on the forward strand.
AGATGAAATCATGATGTAAAGAAAGAAAGTAAAATATCTCTCAAAGATTCAAGATTTTGATAAGTTACCGTAATATTTTTGCGCCTTCATTGCTCGTTTGCAATCAGGGTGACAGGAGGCAGAGGAGGCCATCTTGAAGTACTTAGGGATCCCTACACACATAATATGAAATTTGCATACAAAAGATCTCAGAAGCGAATCCAAAGTGGTAAAATCAAGCAGAAGAAGACGTTCACAAAACCAAAATCAGAGCGAGACCAATACTTAACAACTAGCAAAACATTTGATGATCAACATAACCATTTCTATTTTTAGATGCAGAGAAAGATTCGTCGAAAAGAGAAAGCTTTCCGAGTAAACCAAACGTTGTTAAAGACAAAGAATAACTCTAACCCTAAAAGAAGGATTCAACCATCATTCATCCAAGAAAAAAAAAAAACAAGTTAAAAACCCTAAAACGTAACTACAAAAAGTTCACTGAGAAGGCTAAATCACAAGCAAAACCTCGAAACAAACCACAAAACAAGCTTAAAAAGCTCGAGAGAGAGAGAGAGAGAGTTACCGGAGGAGACTCAGAGAGAAAGAGACAACAAACGGTGGAATCAGAAAACAGTGGTCACAGTCGCAGTCACAGTCACCTGAAGCAAATTAGACAAAGTTCCCAAATGACAAAAGGTCATCCTCGCGAAGCCCTTATTTCCTCAGATTAGTCCCGTAACGATGTCGGATTGAGACTTGAGCTCTTACTGCTCAAAACTATGCCGTTTTGGAGACCACCAATGTTGTTAACTTGTTATCTATATTAACATACCGACAGAAGCTCAAATTTCTTAAATTACACATTACACTTCTTATTTTAATAATTGAAATACTACTATTTGATAAGTCAACATAGTACCATACAGTATAATAATCTGAAGTTAAATACAAAAAGAAAATTTCTGTAATCAGTTCTAAACGTACTTATTAAGTGGGTAATTCGTTCTTTTTTCTTTTTTTAACTTAACAAGCGGTATTTCTATAATTTAGAGAAAATGTAGTTACCATATACAGTAATTATCTGAAGTTAAATATATATATATATATATATATATATAT